>NC_046364.1:1835419-2136252 GCF_011125445.2 Fundulus heteroclitus
AGTTCATTGACTTTTGAGTTACTAACAGACTTTCTCAATGCATTTTTTTATTTTTTTTATTTTGGCCTCTAGATCTTTTTGCTTTGGGTTTCAATCTGGGCCCAAGTTTCTAGAACCGGGTTCTCTTTAAAACCAAGCATTAAAGTTTGCAAACTTGCGTGTATTTATTCTAGCATCATCTGGTGTAGATTATAGACTGACTTTGTCCAGATGCAAAACAACAACAACGGTAACGGATAAAAAGTAAAACTGTGACGTTCATGTCGGCAAGTTGGCAGCCCACTGGAGAGCAGGAGCTCCTGTTTCTGCTCATGATGCTTTTGGGCTTTAATGGCCGTATTGTTGCCATATCTGTGCTGGCATAGATGAATTAAAAACAAGATTATCACAAGAATGGAAAAAAATCTGCTATTTCTTCGAGATTTCTAACATCTGAACCGTGTAGCATCCAATGTTCTCTATGGCAATAACATTCATTCATTAACAGAAAAATGCAGGTGAGAAAACCTTAATAGGTGAATATTTTAAACTCTCAAGTAATTAAACATAAAAAAACAGGCTAGGGGTGTATATGGGGGATCATTTAGTAATCCCTCATTTTCAAAACTAAAATTCTGATTAGGTCAAATTAGAAACCCAGTAATCTTTCCCTCATCCAGGAAAAAGCCTGATCTGTTATAGAAAGCAGCTGATAAACGTGAAGAACCGAAGCTCAGAGGAGGAATTCTGGGTTTATTTCACACGTAAGCCTTCATCCTGAGAGCGACGCGCAGTGATTGATTAAGGATTCCCAGATAAGGACCTTTAGTCATCTATCCAAATATGGATTTGTCGTCTTTAGTTTTTGACGTGGAGCGCGTCTTTCCTGCGTTACTCGCCATCTGCGCGGCCTCCCCTCCACGCTCAGCGACCCTCCCCCCCGCTGCTGATCTTCAGTGGCCTGACCTCAATATGAAGCGCTGCTTCAGGGTTTTTGCTTCCAGTAAATTAGGTTAAGTTTGGCTCAGTCTACAGGAACGGCGTTTACTATAGGAATATACATGTGAGCTATAATTTCAGTGAATTGGGGATAGTTCTGTCTGGTTTAGTGCGGTGAATCAGAACGAGGTTCTGTGTTGACCCGCTGGTTCTGAGGCGATGGCTCGGCCTGCCACGGGGGTCCTGCTTGTTCCAGTTAGCAGGTTGTTGTTCCTGTCGGCGTGTTAAATCCAGCTCACATGATTCCTCGGCTCGGTCTCAGGGAGGTAAGGCCAGGCGGCGCCGGGATTGGCTGAAAGTTTCCCCGGACCTCCCTTCGCTTCCCAGCTGCTGCTGAACAGCATCTTTTAAATGAAGCCAGATCTGTGGTCGTCTCAGTCCGTCGCTCAGCGCCGCTGGTCAACGCTTTGTTCACAGATTCTCCTCTTCTACGTCAATAAATCGCTGCAGCGACTGGTTCTGTCTGGCCGGGGAAGTGTGATGATTGAATCGTCTCTGTGCTGCGCCTCTGAACTTATCTTATCTGGGATCGTGAAAACAGGGCTTGTACTGGAACATAAACAAAGCTCGGCCGCTTTTGAAAACCGGGCAGAACTCAGAATTTCATTAGGCTTAATAAATAATAAAGTTTTACTGCTTTTCTTTCCACAGATGCTCTGTGTTTTTCTCTCGCCTCCACTTTCCGTTTCAGATGCAGCGAAGGGGAGGTTGTGATGAGCATTTAAATGCAGTGTCGGATGTTTAATGTCCAAAATAGATCAGAAACTAAAGATCTACTTTTAGAGACTCAGGAACTGCTAATAAACCTTTTAGTTTTTATTTACATTTTATCTAACCAGGGAGACACTTCAGTTAAAATAAAATGTCTTTTTAAACCTGCAGTCAGAGCGTTAAGGGTTCTGTAAGGAACATATGGACTTTATATCTACGCAGGATTTTAATTATTTTCTGCATTTAACAGGAAGCAGAAATATGATGAGCTCTGCCTTTAATTGTCTCCAAAACTCCTGCTGCAGCGTTTTTGGATCAGCTGAAGACTTTTTACAAGAGTTCAACCTTTAAAGGGAGCTTTACTGGTAAAAATTTAACAAATAAAAGATTTCGTCCATGCAAGCAAAGATGGATCTGGGAACTTTTTATAACATGTTCACCTGTTTTCGCAATCATAAAATAATTTCACCTGGAGTCCCGTTTGGTTTCTTGTCTCTTTGAGGAAAGTCCAGTTAGGACCTGACATGTTTTACATCCTCCTGTATAAACTTTATATATTTATCCTCAGAGCTGATGACTAGTATTTAATTTTGACACATGCGTCAACAGACCCGAACCAAAGGCTCTCTTTTCTACCTCCTCCATGTTCAGGTTAACAGCAATAGGAGAAACAGCCACGTTTCTGCCTATAGTACCGTAGTATAAGACTCATTAAATATTCTTTCCAATGGATTAAGATATATATATATTTTTTGCATTTGCAATAAGAACAATTCATCTCCATCATCTTATTTCAAGTGCAGGATATCTAATTATCATATTCTAGAAGTAAAATACTCATTCCATTGGCAAATAATCTTATTTAGCTGCTAAAATCAAGGAAAATATACTTATTTCAAGAAAATTTTACAATGTCCTTTTTTTGCAGAGTGTCCCTCCACGTCCACAGCTCTCTATCTCTCTGTGGGGAGGACAGAGTAGCTGGACTACACTGCCCTGTTTCTAACATAAGGCCAACATAAACTGAACTTTTACATTGAACTAAAACTTACTAGGTTTAGTGTTGCTAGCTTCTTGCACTTGTTTAGACATTACAGTCAGGCTGTCTGGTGGACAGCTCAGGGGTCCTCAGGTAGTGACACAGTGTACCGTAATGCTTCTAATATCCATTGTGCGGAGCGGCTTCATTGCCTAATAAAGTCGTATTTACACATTTTAACAGATTTTTGAACACATTGTATCATAAAATCAGTCAGTAAGCACAACGGTGAACAGACATAAGGCGCACCGTCGATTTATGAGAACATTTAAGGATTTTAAGAGCGCCTTACAGTCCATTTCAGACCCAGGGTCTTATAGAACAAACTGAAAAGGTGTTTCTTCCTGCTGGTAATGGACGCCAGTGTTAGTTCTCATCGCTGATAAAAGTTAACGTTTCATTTTAAGGTTAACTTAAAAGTCGTTCATGCTACCAATGTCTAATCTGCTCTAATTCTTTCTTCCCCCGCTGCTCTGCCCTGCCGCCGCGTGGATGAAGATGATGTGTGAGGTGATGCCCACCATCAGCGAGACCGAAGGGCCCGGCGGGGGGGGCGGCCGGCGAGGCTCGGGCTCCCCGCTGCAGTCCGACTCCGAGGGCCACTTTGAGTCGCTGATGGTGTCCATGCTGGAGGAGAGGGATCGGCTCCTGGACACTCTGAGGGAGACCCAGGAGAACCTGGGCCTGACGCAGAGCAAGCTGCATGAAGTTAGCCACGAAAGGGACTCCCTGCAGAGGCAACTCAACACCGCCTTACCACAGGTGGGTGGAGAAACGCTGCGGTTGAAGCCGCCGGCGGCGTTGGGGCGCGGCGCCTTTAACGAGCATCCTGAATTACCTTCAGGTCAGAATTGACTGGGAGTTTTAAACATGTCGGATATTCAACCGTCCACGATACGAGCAGGTGTCACTTCCTGTCTGGTTAGCACTTCCTGTAAGATGTGACTTCCTGTCTAGGTTAGCACTTCCTGTCCGTCGTTTTGAAGTGATCGTCTGTTATATGACGCCGACGCTTCATCAGCGCCACACCAAGCAACTATACGACACAGCGCTCCGTTAAGTGATGACATCACGCCAGGCCACGCCCACTGAGATCAGAGTCGCAGGTTTCTGTGGCCGATGGCCTCCATGACAGTCTATAGTTAATAATTTAAAGTAACATTTTCAAAAGTACGACAGGAAGCCTTCAACAATTCTTCGCCATCAAACAGGAAGTGACCTCAGCTTCCTTCAGGAAGGTTGGATTTTCGCCACGTTTTGTACGATTGTCGCTGATTGTCGTGTCAAAGCCCGCCTGTAGCACCACCTAGTGGCAATATGTGGAATTGGCAGCGCCGTTTAGTCACGTCCAGGAAGTTCGCTCAGACTTGTGGATGTTTGTCAGAGCTACACATGTTGTCACTGAATCTAAAGCAGCTTGGAATGAATTTATATCTCTAGCATGGTTGTCAGATGAACTTATTGAATATTATATGAGGGCTGTTAAAAAGTAACACACATCACATACAGTAGTGTTTCCCAGCCCTGGTCCTCCAGGCACACCGCCCTGCTTGTTTTAGCCGTTTCTCTGCTTTAACACACCTGATTCACATGATTGCAGTTCAGAGAATCCTGTTAATCAGCCATCGATTGAAATGAGGTGTGCTGAGGCAGGACCGCCTGAAACATGCAGGCAGCAGAGGACCAGTGCTGGGAAACGCTGATGTGGAGGTATTTCAGCAACACGCAGCAGCTTGGTTTCCTGCGTCGCTCACATTCTTCTTCAGGTGTTTGTTTTAGTGCGTTTCATCTTAAACTTGAGCAGAAAAATCCAAATGTCTGGAGTTTTGAGCGACGATGCGCCACAGGTGGCTGTATGCTATCATCCATAATGTTTGTTTCCTCCACAGCTGACGAATGAGCAAAAATAAATGTTTCATGGTTGAAGCTTTTATTTGCTCTTAAACCTCCATCATTTATAGTGAAACAATTTTCTCCATCTTAGAATCTAATGATGCATAAAAGTTTACATCCTAAATTTAAATGAAACTGTTGAACAGGTTGTGCTTTAGCGCCATTCTGTGTAGAAGTAAAATGTATTTTAATTAGTTAATGACTTTGCTGCAGTTGGTGAAGGCTTTGCTCTCTTTCCACTATTTGCATGATGTGCAGCAGAAGTTGTAACCCGGCCTTCGCCTGTTTTGTGCTCCCTGGTTTATTAATTACTCGTGTTTTTCCCCATGCAGGGTTTTATATTCATAACGAAGGTTCAGGTTTCCACCTTTTAAATTATTCAGAGAAAGTCTGGTCACCTGGTACTGTTGCATTCTTCCTTCACCAGAAGTTATCGTCCTGCTCAGTGTTTCCCCTGGAAACCTTGTGTTTGGGGTGTGTAACAATTAACATAGGGCTGCTTCATTTTTTTAGGTGTGTTGCTTTGGTTTTCTTAATTTAGATTTCTATTAATATCACAATAATTCAGTTTTATACGAGCAGCCATCTTCTGTCTTTTTTAATGTTTCTGTCTCTACCGTGTAAATTTATACATGGTTACATTTTGAAGGCTCTCTCTTTCTTCCTTTTTCTTGATTGAATGAGAATCTCTTTAAAATGTAGATGTGCCAGAGTTTAGAATATTTTCAAGTGTACCTTTTTTTTTTTTTTTTTTTTTTTTTTTTTATTATTTAAAATTTGCTTACATTTGGGATCTGCTTCTGATCCATTCATGGGATCCATCTAGCAACAGAAATGTGTTTTCCAAGAATAAAGCAGCATCTGTGTTCAGGGATGGACTCAGGAAGGTGGATTTTTGCTTCTAACAGAAAAACTTTTGGTGATTTGTGACAATCAAAGCAAATTATGTTTCTGTAGGACATCTGGAAATTACCATAAAGCTATTTGTTGAAAACATGTTGTACTGCGCTTTAGTCTTTATAATAATCCAGTTTAAATAGATGTGATCATCCTCATATTAAACATTCTCAGTATATTGAAGTAGGATTAATCAGGGCACCAGGTGAAATAAACACATCCTTTTCTGTTGTAACAACAGAAAAGGATGTGTTTATCCCACTAGATTTAGAATATTTTTGAGCGTAACTTTATTCAGTTTTAATTTTATTACATTTGGGATCTGCTTCTGATCCATTCTTGGGGTCCATCTAGCTACGAAAATGCATTTTCCACCAATAAAGCAGCCATTTACTTTCACAGATGGACTCAGGAAAGTGGATTTTTGCTTCCATCGGAAAACATTTGGTGATTTGCGACAATCAAAGCAAATGGGGCTATTCAGAAAGTTTAATAAATGTAACTGTGAGCACCTACAGATGTATAATTGACCTACCTGTATAATGGTAGGGAAACACTGTCCTGCTGAAGGTTTTCTTAGTTTGTGTGTCAAATTTGACTAAAGAAGAGACAGATCTGCTGAATATAAAGGTGTGCAGACAGGACCAGGTTCTGTGGAGTAGATTAGAGTCAGAGGAGCTGAACTTTCCTTAAGAATAAACTCCAGGAAACGGCATCTAAAGTCGGCTCGTCAGGACGTCTATAGGAAAAGACGCAGAATCGGAGATGATTGTGTAATTTAGGCTGAGCAGCAGTAGTTTGGTGGGGGAACGGGGAAATGCCACAATATTAAACCGTCTAACAAATTCCTCCATGTAAGCTGTCGTAAACTGGGGGGAAATAATAAATCAGTTTAAAATCTGCTAAACCTTGGAAAGATTTTTCCAGCCGTCGACAACGAATAAAGGATTTATTGTGGGTAAAAAGCTGCAGATATTAAGGCTGTAATCCTGTCATTGGAGAACATCAGACAATCATTTGCACGGTCGGCTTTTTCCGACTTTATTGGGACCCAGGTGAAATTAATGTATTTTAGAAATGTTTTTTTTTTTTGTTGTTGCTGTTTTTAGACCAGATACAACATGTTCAGCTTTATGACGAGAAACTTTCCTTTTATTAACATCTACAGTGTTCAACGTGATTTCCTATAAAAACCTGCATTTTAACTTCTTATAAATCTTTGATAAAAGCCTTTTTTATTTCTTAAAAGTTCATCAGGTTGCAGCGTTTTCTTTCTCTTCCATGAACGTCTGAAGCTGGCGTGCTTCATGGAGCGAAGCGGAGGAAATCCGACTAAAACAGTGACTGTATGTCTGCTTTCTAGGCCAAGTTATGGCTCCTTAATCCTCTCATCTCCTGCTCCCCGCGTCTCAACGTTCACCTGCTGCAAACGGCAGCATAGAACTAGCAGCGCTCAGTTTATTATATCCGCGTTAAATCATTCAATCAGAAAATCAACAGTTTTCTTCCTACTTTCCACGTTTACATCCCGACAATCTTGTTGGAGTTTTCTGGGCCTGTTCTGTTTACAACCAAAACCCCAACCTGCCATCGTTTTCAACCCTTACTCCAAAAGAGACTCGAGGGCTGAATAATGAGTTAGATCTGGAGTTTTTTAAAAGGTTAAGATAGAAATAAAGGTTTAGAAAGTTAGGGAATTACCTGATTAAGAGACACTGACTGGTCTCACTTGCAACCCCAAAGAGAATCTTGGCTAGTTTCTCTGGAGGTCATAAAAGTAGGTGGGGGGGGTCGGTCTTTCTGTTCCCTCCTTCTTGAAGCAGACCCGTCACTGGAATGCACCAACCTTCCCGGCCGGCTTGCTCACACGTCAGCAGCCCATTACAGCTCCAGCCCTCAGACTATTTTCATCGTTTATTTAGTGCAACTTTCTGCTTTAGCGCTTGTTTCCACTAAAGCTACGCTGCTGGATTCTCCTGTAGTCTTCAATCGTTCGTAGAGCTCTGATCACACGGTGACACAAAGTGCTTTAGAGGCTCCAAACGGAGACATTTAACCACTAGAGACACAAACATCTTTTCTTTGAGACACAGAAATGAAATAACAAAGATTATTTGACAGCGTAACAGTAATTTCTTGAAATTTTGCACAGATGACATTATAAACAAGTCGCTGTAGTCTTGAGTCTTTGTGTCTCTGCTCTGCCTTCTCTAACATAGAAAGTACTCCTGGGTCAATGTGAACTTCTGAGCTTTCTGTGTCTCTGCTCTGTCTTCTCTACCATAGAAAGTACTCCTGGGTCAATGTGAACTTCTGAGCTTTCTGTGTCTCTGCTCTGTCTTCTCTAAGCCCCAGTGGGTGGAGGCAGATGAGCGTTCACACTGAGTCTGGTTCTGGTTCTGCTGGAGGTTCTCCTCCCTGTTAAAGGGGAGTTTTCCTCTCCACTGTCGCTTCATGCATGCTCAGTATGAGGGATTGCTGCAAAGCCATCAACAATGCAGACGACTGTCCACTGTGGCTCTACGCTCTTTCAGGAGGAGTGAATGCTGCTTGGAGAGACTTGATGCAACCTGCTGGGTTTCCTTAGAGAGGAAACTTTCTCACCAACCTGGAGGATCTGATGGATTTTGAAAAGAACCTTGAGATGACGTGTAAATAGCTCTATAATAAATAAAATTGAATTGAAGAAGCAGTGCTGCTGAGATTCAGTAATTCCGGCCTTGTTGAGAGAAACGGGCCTCGTTTAACCCCCAGTGGCCGTATTACAAACATCCTCAGTCTCTTAGGCTGCGTTCACTCTGCAGGGAAATGCGACACCAACCCGATATTTTTCACGGCAGTGTGAACGGCCCAATTCCGATCTTTTTATGCCCCCAAAAATTTAGACAAACATTAACTCCGACCTCGTTACATGACAGAAACGTTCATGGTTGATGGAGTTAAATCCGAGTCTACAGCTTTCTGAAAATGAACTACAAAGTGCGCGATCTTTTCTATACGGATATTTTCATAGATTTCCGATACGTCATGTCACACAAAGGATTATAGGATACCTAAAGGGTTCTTAGTGCTGGTAAGGAACCTTGTGGGGTTACTAGGCAAAAGTAGCCGCAGTAGGGAGCATTCAGGCTCCTTTTCCTACCTCCTTGCTTCCTTAATGACTGCACCACTAAGACGGCTCTGATCATGAAGACCGTCGACTCACTTCTGCTTTGGCTAGAGTCCTGACTCTATGAGGGTATTCAGATGGAGCCCTCGACTCTGTGAGGAGTGGTTGACCACGTTGCTAGGTGTGACGCTGTCTTTTAAGAGCTGTGATTGGTTGATAGTACAAGAAACAAAACAACACAAATGTGCTCCTTTTCTCTGCTTTTATGCAACAGCCTGGAAAGTGAGAAGCGCTCCGTGCAGCAATCAAAAGCCAGAGAGGAGACGGCATCACACCAGCAACCTTTTATATGACCAGTTAGGCTACTGACATCATCATCTTCAGGTGGTGGATTAGCCAATCAGTTCTCTGTTTCCACCAGCTTCCTGTTTCAGACTCTGAGGCTCAAAAAGTCCTCACTACTCCTGACATTTTCCCTGTAGGAGCTCTCTGGAGACCTGACATGCTTTGTGAATAACTTTTATCTTACTATATATATTTCTTATAATATTATATTATTATTGAGTTGAATTTGATGAATTTAATTAAAAAGATTCTTTAATCTCAGTCACTCATCAGTGAGGCTCTATGTTTGAAAGCTGCTCTAAATCTTTTCGGTCCTAATTTAAAGGAACTGACATTTTCTTCACATCTCAGGTTTTCAGAGTTCAGGAGCAGAGAAACTAGTTTGGTTCTGGTTCTGGTGGCACTGAGTCAGCAGGTTCGAACCCATCAAGCCGAGGCAGTTGCCTTCTAAAATTCAACTTTCTTTGCGTATGTGGAAATATTATGCACATTTAATTCTGGATTTCTTTCTCTTAACCAGGAAATCTAAAGAGCCCATGTGGCCCGCGGCCTTTAAGACGCTCAGGTTGGATCTTTAGGAGTCTCCTTCCTGAGCAGATTGTTTTCTCTCAGATGTTCTTCCATTCAGCTCAGGAAATCCGAACAAATTGTGTCTTTTGAGACGGGCCGGTGGAAACGTTGAGCCTGAAAGTCCAATTTAAAGCAGATTTTTGCCGTTTTTTTACATTTATAAAGATAAAACGAAAGCTACAGGAAGACTTTGGAGCTCTGGTACTGTTTTCCTTTTGATTAGAACATCCTCGTGTTTTTAAAATATACAGCACCATTAAAGTATTTGCTCCTTCACAGATTATCTTTTTTCTATTTTTTTTTTTTTTTTTTTTTCCCCTTTTAATGATTTCAGATTATCAAAACAAACATCGGACAAAACTAACCAGAGTAATTAGCAGTTATTAATTATGATTTTTATGTATTTATACCAACCCAGCACCCTTGACTATCGGTGTCTTACATGTATCTGTAGAAATTCAAACACAAATGAGTTTTATAATTTTTATCTCCCTTATAAAGGAGATCAGACTTTGAAGAAAAACGGATCCGTTTCTGTTTGCTTCCCGTATTAAAGCTTATTTTGCAGGAGGAGAAACTTTCACACCCAGTGAGAACAGGAAGTGAAAGAGACGGCGACTTTTTGTTGTGATTGGCAAAAAGTCGTGTGCCTGTGAAGGAAACGCCATCGGCGTATTTTCATCATTACAAAACGATGCTTGGTTGTTTGTTTTTGCTGTTTTCTCCCCTTGTATAAAAAGGATCAATTAACTCCAGTGACCACAGTGGGATTTCTGCTGCAACACAAAGGCATGAATGGAGCGAGAGCGCTGGTGAGATGCAGAGACAAAGGCCCGCTTGTTCCGCCACAACATGAAAGTCTGAGTGTTTGCGCTCTAACCAAATGTTAGCTAAATTAGTCGCTCGCACCAAACATCTGAGAGTTAAACCTCCATCTTTGCTGTCTTACCAGATTTGAGCCTCAATCCTGGGAGCTTTCCATATTAAAGCCAATAAAGTGGCCAGTGAAGGTCAAAGCGACTTCAGTGAGGCGGTGTTGGGTCTGATGTTTGAGCCGCCGTCTTGCTGCTTATCAGGACACACATTGATCTCTGGACCTTCTCTGTCTGGGACCAGTTGCAGCTCCACAATGGCCTGTTTTTTGTTTTTGCGTATGACTGAGCTGCTGCTTAGGACCGACCCAGAGTGATGCAACGACACGTACTACAGAGGATATAACCTTTGTACACCGCCGCCTTGTTTTCTTCCCGTAATGTTTGTTCAAAATTCTCTTAAAACTACACATTAACTTGTATGTTTTTCTTTAATTCTAGATGTGTAAATCACTTCATAAAGGATTATTAACTGACTGATAGAAAAACATACAATAAGGAATAAAATGCATCTACATTAAAACAAGTAGAATAAGAGTGATTAAAACAGTAAAACATAAGAAAAAATAGACTTAATATTTTTGTGAACTCAAGTTTTCAGTATTTATTGACATTTCGGTTTTCATTTAGATTAGGGCAGGACGATAATTCAATATCAGTATATATCAATATATATCAATTGATAGACGTGACAATGACAGAAAAAAAGGGTGAATAAATCGTTAAATAGAATAATACAGTTTTCCTTCCTTTTGCATTGTATCCTTGTAGGTTAATATTACATCATTACATCCTACCAACCAATCACAACGCAGATCCAGCAACCAAGCTCCGCCCCCTTCAGAGAGTTCAGAGGGCACGCGTTCTTTTTAATTTTTTAAAAACTTGCAGTTTTGGTAAAAGTTGGTTGAGTTTGAATTCAGCGTTTGTGTCTGTATCTAAAAACAGGTTGCTAAGCAACAGCATAAAATGGCCAGGGCTGCACATAGTAACCAATATAGATCAATATTTCTGTTTTATCAATTTGCTTCTTTTCTATATCGTCCAGCCCTAATTTAGATTGTTGCTGAATTTTTCATAGACAATCTGTGTTCAAATTATGATCCAGTCTCAATCTGCTTGTTTCTATTTAAAATGACGGTTTGCATCCGAATTCCTGGAAAAAGATGATCTATTTGAGCTGAAAAGCATCTTTTCAGTCATAATTTGGTGTTTGTACTAATATGCCTTGAGGAGAACGGTTGTTTTGAACCCAAATCCAGCCGTCTGTGTGTTTTGGATGATTTCAATTCAATTTTATTTATATAGCGCCAAATCATGAAACATGTCATCTCAAGGCACTTTACAAAGTCAAGTTCAATCATATTATACAGATTGGGTCAGATTATACAGATTGGTCAAAAATTTCCTATATAAGGAAACCAGTTGATTGCATCAAAGTCCCGACAAGCAGCATTCACTCCTGGGGAACCGTAGAGCCACAGGAAGAGTCATCTGCATTGTACATGGCTTTGCTGCAATCCCTCATACTGAGCAAGCATGAAGCGACAGTGGGAAGAAAAACCACCCATTAACGGGAAAAAAAACCTCCGGCAGAACCGGGCTCAGTATGAACGGTCATCTGCCTCGACCGACTGGGGTTACAGAAGACAGAACAGAGACACAACAAGAGAAACAAAAAAGCACAGAAGCACACATTGATCTAGTAATCTGTTCTACATTAGATGGTAGTAGCGGGTGATCCGTCTTCTCTGGATGATGTCACAGTTAACAGAACGCCAGACCAGGTGTACCTACTATGAAGAAAAAGAGAGAGAACAGAAAGTTAAAGCAGAAATGACAACACATAATGCATAATTGAAGAACAGTAGAACTCAATAGAGTGAGAAAATTAGATCCTGATATACTCCAGTAGCCTAAGCCTATAGCAGTAAAACTATAAAGGTAGCTGAAAGTAACATGAGCCACTAGTTATAATTTTTGTCAAAAAGGAAAGTTTTAAGATTAGTCTTAAAAGTAGACGGGGTGTCTGCCTCACGGACCAAAACTGGGAGTTGGTTCCACAGGAGAGGAGCCTGATAGCTAAAGGATCTGCCTCCCATTCTACTTTTAGAGACTCTAGGAACCACCAGCAGACCTGCAGTCTGAGAGCGAAGTGCTCTGTTAGGAACATACGGGGTAATCAGAGCTCTGATATATGATGGAGTTTGATTATTAAGGGCTTTATACGTTAGAAGAAGAATTTTAAATTCTATTCTTGATTTAACAGGAAGCCAATGAAGGGAAGCTAAAACAGGAGAAATATGATCCCTCTGGTTGATTTTCATCAGAACTCTTGCTGCAGCATTTTGAATCAGCTGAAGACTTTGAACTGCATTTTGTGGACTTCCTGATAGTAAAGAATTACAATAGTCCAGCCTTGAAGTAACAAATGCATGGACTAGTTTTTCAGCATCACTCCTGGACAGAATGTTTCTACGATGTTGGGTTTTGGTGGCTGATGGACAGAGAACAGGTCTCTGAGTTGCTGCAGTACCTGATTAGTTTTTGGTTGTGGGTCTTCCTGAAAGGTGAACAGATGCCGCCCGCACAGTGTCACATTTCAGCACACGCTTTAAGCCTTTAAGAGCGGCTGAAGTCATTATGCAGGAGGCAGGAAACCTGTTGCTTCCGATCTTCCCTCTAAACCGACTGCCAGCGACTCTGAGTTTGGCTGAATCGCGCTCCGGTTGTCCACAAACTGAACACGCACAGATGAATAAATAAAAGGTATACCTGTTTGTGACTATATAGGGATGCAGCTCTCACTCATCATTAATGATTGACGCCAGAGGGACTTTGTTTCACCATGCATGCAGACCTTTGCATTATGCATTATGCACAGTTTGAGTATGAAGATGTGAGCCACACAGTGCATCAGTGATGAATCCTGCTGGATTTTTGTCCCGTCTTCTCTTCTCTTGTTCTCTATTTTTGGACAAAGTCTCAGATTTCAGTCGAGGATTTAGTGTCAAAGTGCTGCAGTTCAGATTATCCCTGGAAAGGATGGTTCCTCTCTGCTTGTTGCACTGTTCCTTTAACAGGTTGGTGCACATATTAATGCGCCTCCCCTCCCCGTTAATCCATTCCTCGGTTCTGGGGCTTATGGAGCAGCTCGTTACTCATCTACACCCACCGGCTGTTGTTTCACCATCAGACACGTTTCTTTAGATTTTTCTGGTCGTGAAGGTTTTCCTGCCCAGAATCTGCTGGGAAACCAAACTGACCGCTGGGTAGTGCTAGTCAGGCTAACGTTAGCTTTCATTCCCTCTGCTGATTTGCCTTGTTGATCATTTGGCTTCTAACCTCTTCTGGTGCAGTTCCTGTTATTCCTGTTGAGGCAGAGATTACAAACATTTTCTCCCGCTTCGTAAACGAAGCACTTTTCCTGGACGCCTGTTATGGCAGCGCGCTGTTCAGGTCTCTGCCGCCCGGCGGTGGGAATGAGGGCCGAACAGTTAGTCAGTATAAACGTGCTGCTCACTGAAATACACAAACTCAACTATATTTTCCCACGGTTCCATCCATTTTTTTCCCCAACTGTACCCAGATTTCTCCCATTTTAGCTTCCCTTCATTGGCTTCCTGTCAAATCAAGAATATAATTTAAAATTCTTCTTCTAATGTATAAAGCCCTTCATAATCAAGCTCCATCATATATCAGAGCTCTGATTACCCCGTATGTTCCTAACAGAGCACTTCGCTCTCAGACTGCAGGTCTGCTGGTGGTTCCTAGAGTCTCTAAAAGTAGAATGGGAGGCAGATCCTTTAGCTATCAGGCTCCTCTCCTGTGGAACCAACTCCCAGTTTTGGTCCGTGAGGCAGACACCCCGTCTACTTTTAACACTAATCTTAAAACTTTCCTTTGTGACAAAGCTTCTAGTCAGAGTGGCAGATGAGCGTTCACACTGAGCCTGGTTCTGGTTCTGCTGGAGGTTCTCCTCCCTGTTAAAGGAGAGTTTTCCTCTCCACTGTGGCTTCATGCATGCTCAGTATGAGGGATTGCTGCAAAGCCATCAACAATACAGACGACTGTCCACTGTGGCTCTACGCTCTTTCAGGAGGAGTGAATGCTGCTTGGAGAGACTTGATGCAACCTGCTGGGTTTCCTTAGAGAGGAAACTTTCTCACCAACCTGAAGGATCTGATGGAGTCTGACTTTGGAAAGAGCCTTGAGATGAGATGTTTCATGAACTGGTGCTATATAAATAATATTGAACTGAATTTTCTCAATTGATAAAAACAAACATTTTCCTACTTTAGGCTTGATTAATCCATGCAGTGAAACCTCGTTTCCTTACATGAACGGAAAAGCGTGGTATTTATAGTTCCACATAGAAGTCTACCTACTTCCTCCAAATGCATGAATATCCATCAAATTTGGGACTTTCAATGAGTTTCCGGAACCGAAGGATCTTTAAAAACAACAATTTTGGATTTATTGTGGATTTTCTCTAATCCATCAAGGATTGAAAGCAAGGCATCGTGGCTTAATTATAAATTATGCCCGCATTGAATTGAATGAAATACCAGATTCTGCGCTTTGTGTTGGGAAGCCTTGGAACTCTCGTATGATTGGTTCAGGAACCAGGAAGTAAAGACGGGCAACACTCTGAACCCAAGTAGTTCCGGACTGTACCTTTTAGGTTTGAAAGGAGAAAAATGTGACTAAGACATTGTTGATGGAGAGGACCGATGGTTTATAGGGAATGTTCTTCTTCTCTGCCGGGTGAGAAATGAATATGATTTAGGTTGATTTCTACAGTAAATATCTTATTCATAGCTCCTTTAATTGGAGGAATTACTGGGTGTGCTTCCCTTTTAATATATGTGGTAGAAAATGTAAAGAAAAGTTGAGCAAAAAGATAGAAGGCTTAATATTTAAATGAATGATCAAAAGATGTGAAGTGATCTTATCAAAGAACTAATTACACAGGATGAGCATAAAGCCACGATTGCTTCAGCAGGATTTGTGTGTGAGAAAATATTAGTTTGGGCCCATAAAGTTTAAAATAAGGAGTTGTACTTGTTAAAAGTAGGAGAACTCAGCAGAGTGAGAGAAATAGACCCTGATGTCCTCCAGCAGCCTAAGCCTATAGCAGCACAACTATAGAGATAGCTCAGGGTAACATGAGCCACTCTAGTTATAATTTTTGTCAAAAAGGAAAGTTTTAAGATTAGTCTTAAAAGTAGACGGGGTGTCTGCCTCACGGACCAAAACTGGGAGTTGGTTCCACAGGAGAGGAGCCTGAGAGCTAAAGGATCTGCCTCCCATTCTACTTTTAGAGACTCTAGGAACCACCAGCAGACCTGCAGTCTGAGAGTGAAGTGTTTTAGAGTCTACACACGATAAACATCCTCTACTAGCCTCCCTCACCTCCAGTCTGTAGGATTTTCCTCTGGGCCTCTCATTGGCCAGCAGATAGTAGATGCCTTTCTGTCTGTGACCAATAGCAAGGTTTCTCCTACTCCTTCAGTGTTTCAGACGAGCTCAGCGGCTGGAAAGGAGGAACGGAGCAGAAAGCCCCCCCCCCCCCCTTCCCCCCTCTACTGTCCGGAACAGAGCAAGAAGGCCTTCCACTCTCCGTGCCTGCGCCACAGGGCAAAGAAAATCAGCAAGGCACATTCTTTAGGAGTCCAACCATGCATGTAATCTCTAGAAGCAGGACGAAGATCTTGGTATGATAGATAATATGAGGAGTGTCTGAGAAATATGTGAGTAACGTAGGCTGTTAACACACCTGGGTGGCTTCCAGGTGTGAGTTTGGTCTGCATGAAGGTCCCGCTCTGAAACTGAGGAGATAACGTGTTGTTGTCTGAAGCGCCGCTGCTCATCGTGTAAGCATGACTGTTCGCCACTTCATGAAGACACAGGAATGTGTAATTATCTGCTGTGGCTCATCGCTGCAATCACTGAAACCACACAGAGGCAGAAAAAAAGCTGATTATTCATGACTTCACACTAGAAGTGAACAAATATGTTGAGGCGAGGAGATCATCGAGCATCGAGCTGGAGGTTGGTGTGAACTAATCAGGATCCGGCTTCTGCTGAGCTTTACTTTAAAAACCAAACCTTCCTGCGCCGCGTTTGATCTCTTGGACACATTAGATCAGGATTTTGGCTTTTTTTAAGGGAATTTTTGGGGTTTCTCTCATGCATTTCCCAAACCTTGAGTAACATGTTTGTCCGTTGCCGTTGCAGGAGTTTGCGGCGCTGACGAAGGAAGTGAACATGTACCGAGAGCAGCTTCTGGAGAAGGAGGAGGAGATAGCGGAGCTGAAGGCAGAGAGAAACAACACCCGGGTGAGCAGAGTGTGGACATACCTGGCAAATTCCTGCCTGTTTCTGTTTGGGCTGGAGGTGGTTGTCATAACACCGGCCCACCAATCAGCTGCTGCCTTTTTAATCCAAAGCATTGTCAGAACCTGTACGTGTGGGAAGCTGCTCAATCATCCCCAAAATGTTCCACTACAGACAACAAACCGCACAACATCTAACAGCGCTGCTGACGTAGAGGACGCTAACTCTGCTTGTGTCCGCAGCTGCTGCTGGAGCACCTGGAGTGCCTGGTGTCCCGTCACGAGCGCAGCCTGAGGATGACGGTGGTGAAGAGGCAGGCTCAGTCCCCTGCAGGCGTCTCCAGTGAGGTGGAGGTCCTCAAAGCTCTTAAGTCACTTTTTGAACACCACAAAGCCCTTGATGAGAAGGTACAACTAATGTGCTTTTGAGAATCTGGTAAAAACAAATTAATTAGTCGTGTCTCAAGGCAAGCAAATGCAAAAAAAAAACACCAACAACTATAAAATGGACTCGTGGAGGAATGTTTTAGTGATTTAACATTTTTCTTACAAGGTGAGGGAGCGACTTCGTGTTGCTTTAGAGCGATGCAGTGCGTTGGAGGAGCAACTCACCCTCTCCCACAAAGAAGTAAGCAACCTTCTAAAAGTCTCATTTATATGGGCTAAAAACTGTCCAGGGGGGAATCTGTGCATAAAGTATCTGATTTTCTTTGTTTAATGACTTGTAATGAGAGTCCAGGACGGTCCGGCTGGATTACTGTTGCCTAAAAGCCCAGATGTGTGCCCTTAACGCTGGATACAGCTTTCACTCCGTTGATCCAGCCTAGAACAGGCTGATTTCTGACAGTCTTTTGTTTCGTTGTTGTTAAAGTTGCATAAATTAATTAATAACAGACATTTTGAAACATAAAACGGGTCTTGCAGGTTTGTGCCCGGGTAATAAAAATGGCAAATAATGTACAAAATGTTTTGGGTTGATCATCTTTTTCTGGTCAGAGGCTAAAAATTAACCTTTCAGCCACTAAAGATGACGCAGTCTGGAATGGCCTAGTCAAAGTCCAGGCCTTAATCCAATTCAGATTAGTGTTAGAATCCTGTTTGAGCCGTATTTAATTCACCACATGAAAAAAAAAAGTTAAATATGAACAGTTAGGGATGTGAAGTCTGCCGTCGCCTGGTCCTATAAATAAAATCAGAAGTCGGCATGAGTCGATGAACGTGTTGTTGATGTTTTCTACAGCTTGCTTACCTCAGGGAGCAGAGCGGCCAGAAGAGAGGCCTGGCAGACGGAACCAGCGAGGTCAACCACACGTCTGAAAACACACCCAGCACCAACGGCAAGGTGAGCACACCTGCAGAGACGAAGGGGCTGACAGCAGTGGCGCTCAACTGCTCCTTCCTGATTGGTCGGCTCACACAGTCACCTGATTTAGATGCAAATGAAGTCGTAGCTACGCCACAGGGCGGCTGTCTGCTGGTGACATCAGACACGAAGGCATCCAAGCTTCAGCATGGAGGTTCATCTGCCACACATTTTCATTTAGATGCACGGAGCCGACTCTGTAACGCCACTAACAGCTCAACCAACTATTTATGAGCTTCATTATGGAGCTTAACAGATGCAGGACTAATATTGTCGCCGGCTAAGAAACATTTTAGCAGCAAGAGTAAATCATGCTGATGGCTGCCTTCCCCAGCTCTGACTTTTAGACACATTGTGCTCTCTAAATGTGACGGGACACCCCACAATTCGTGCTTTGGATGATTCTCTGTATGAGGTTTCTGTAAACGGTTCAGTCAGCCTCTAAATGTGTTAAAAAGCTCACATGAGACAAATTTCTCTGAGAAATCCTCTGATCGGCTGAGGAAATGTCTTTTTGTTTCTTGGGGAGGGTCCCAACAACTAAGCTGGATCTGAAATAATTATTATTCCAGATAGAGGTAGGGCTGGACAATATGTACCAAAATTAATATCGATATTTTCTTCTTTTCATAAAGTAATTATAATAAGTCGTCTCTGAATCAAAGCTTTATCCCAACTGTCTCTCAGACACTATTTTTAACAAAAAGCTGTAGATGAATGTGAGAAACGGCTAAAAAATAACTTACTGGAACACATAGAGTATAATTATAACTCAACATCGAGCATCTCGATATAAACAATATAGTCTTATGTCCCTTTTACAAAAATCTCGACATGTTGCCCAGCCCTGGACGGGGTTTTAAATGTTTACAGGATGAATTTGCAGCGGTAGAGACCGTACTGGCTGCTGCAGCCTCACGTCTGATAGAACCCACTAATGAGGGAGAGACGGTGGAGCTTCTGGGTTTAAAGGTGGTTTAATTTGTTCAGAGAACATAAATAATGTAAATGAAGCCACCAAGCAGGAGGAGAGGAAGACCAGATGGTTCAGACTAAGGCTGAGCAATAAATCGATTTATTCAAATTAAAAAAAAACAAAAAAAAAATTAAGATTTCATTTTTGGAAAATCTGGGTTTTATTATGCTAATGCGTTCATTATTCTTCCATGAGGAGAACAGCAGCAATGCTGAATATATGTTTAGGAATATATATCATTAAAATATTGTAAAGAGAAAACTTTATTAACCATAAGATGAGGCATTTTAATTTATTCATTTACTTATTTTGTTAAGTTGGTTTGAAGTTACACACGTGAAGTGAAGCCTGTTTTTAGCTCGTTGTGTAAAACCACTAGCAGCAAACATTTAGTTATGTTTTCATTGTTTACCTGCATGTTTCACAGCTTATATTTAGTTACACTTTGAATTCAGGTAAATTCCCAGATGAAGTGTTTGAAAGTTTTTAAAATGTCTTTAGTTTCTTTTTGTGAAATGAAATCGGATTTGGTAAAATAAAATCAGAGATTTAATTTTTAAGCCGTATGACCTTGTTCAGACACGTAGTGAAAATGTATAAAGATCTTTTTCTGGTTATTTAGTTAATCGTTGATGTTTCCACAGCGGTCCTCGGACGGTTCGCTGAGTCAGGATGAAGAGTCCGGGTTCGGGAAGGTGGGTGAGCTGCAGGAGGTCGTGGACCGGCAGACGGCAGATTTGGGCCAAATGAAGGAGCGCATGGCCGCCATGGCGTCACGCATCGGTGAGCTGGAGGAGGACCTGGACACGGCGAGAAAGGACCTCATCAAGTCTGAAGACATGAACACCAGGATACAGCGAGACCTCAGAGAGGTGAGCGTCTGCAGCGCCGCTTAGACGCCGCTGACGCCAGAGCCGTCATGGCTGACGCCGCCATGTTTGTCTGAACAGTCTATGGCTCAGAAGGAGGACATGGAGGAGAGGATCACCACCCTGGAGAAGCGCTACCTGGCAGCCCAGCGGGAGGCCACGTCCGTCCACGACCTCAACGACAAGCTGGAGAACGAAGTGGCCAACAAGGACTCGCTGTTCAGACAGGTAGGTCCGGTGGTGCGTTGATGGGAATCCGCTGCAGTGACGCTCAGTCGGACGTCGCCTCCCTGTTTATTTCACATGTCTGCACACAAACGCTGTGCTCAGAGAATCCTCGCTGTGTTCCAGCTCAATGAGAGGCTGGTTTGTTTCTTTACACGCAGTCGCTGGGGATGGAGACGTCTTTCTCCTCTTTTCTTGTGGTTTTTGTCCGTTTTTGTGTCACTCTGAATGCTCTGTTCTTCCCTTCCTGCCCACCCATCTCTTCATCCTGTCTCCCTTTGTCTCCCTCTTTCTCTCCCTCCGCCTGTCAGTCCTCTTTCTTTTCAGGCTTTTCACTTTGTGGAGCCGACCGCTGAGGCCGCAGCGCACACAGACCAGACGCCATTATGTTTGCTAATGACTTCTTCCCTCTTTCAGTCTGAGGAGAGGAACCGGCAGCTGCAGGAGAAGCTGGAGCTGGCCGAGCAGAAGCTGCAGCAGACCATCCGTAAAGCCGAGACTCTGCCGGAGGTGGAGGCGGAGCTCGCCCAGAGGGTCGCCGCCCTCACCAAGGTACGCCCACCTGGCACAGCGCCGAGTCTCACGCCAGCAGCTTTCATCAGTTCACCTCTGACCTCTGAGGATAAACATGCATTTTTTTTTTCTTTTTAGTTTTTAAACTTCGGAAAACCCATGAAATAAGCAGGAATTTTATCTTTGTCAGTTTTTTTAGGACGAAATGAAGGAATTTTTAGCAGTTCTTCCACCCAGAACGTTTCCACACCATTAAGCTTGGATCAGAAGTCTATAAATACTCTGCTGCACCTGCAAAAACAAAACTAAACATGAGTAAAATGTTCTTTATAATGAATGATTTGAGCAGGTAAAGAAGATTATCTGCCAATGGAATAAGATTTTTGCACTTAAACTAGAAACTCATCTTCATCTTATTTCAAGTGCAGTTTAATAATAATAATAATAATACATTTTATTTAAAAGGCGCCTTTCTAGACACTCAAGGTCACCGTACAGAAGGGTAAAAAACAGAATGTCGGAAACAAAATCAAAACAAAAAACATTTAAAAAATAAATAAATAAATACAGAGGCTGGGACAGGGAAATTGATAATTAAAGAGATAAACTAGTTTATCTAGTTATCTTATTTTAGAGGTCATAATACTCATCCATAGACAGATAATCTTATTTTCCTGCTCAAACCAAGGACAAATACACTCGTTTCTAGAAACATTTTACTTATTTTTAGTTCTTTTTGTAGCGCCCATTAATTCAACTTTGAGAAGTTGAAACTTGGTGAAACTAATCCATGAAATGGCGACATGTCCTGACTTTATTTGGTACCGATCAGAATCGCTTGGCTGATTCAGAGTCTCGGCACCTCGTTAACGCTTCCAGCCTCATTAAATTTAACGCATGATAATAAAACAATGTTTCATCATCGGGGGGGACGATGGTTGAGGATCAGCCTCTCTGGGATCTGTGTTTCTATAGAAATTAGGTTAGGAGAAGAGAGCTTTTCATATTCAATATTTAATAAGGTTTTAGGCCCAGATGATGAAGCTATAAAATGTTTAGTACCTTAGTAATCTAACAAAAGTATGTGTGGCCTTTGTTTTTTAGCTGTAGTAGAGGATAAATAAGCGCAGACTCCAGCAGGACGGTGTGTGAGTTGATCATAAAGATACACATAATATAATTCCAGGGTTATTATAGGTTCCCAGAGGACGACATCCACGGAGGAACTGCTGAGGAAGCCGCCGGTTCTGCTCCTCCAAACATCAACTCAGATCTATTTATAGAAAGCTGCTCCTGTTTTTATCCATTTATAGTTTCAGTCTTTGTCTCGGAGAAGCTCGGCTGATCTCAGCTCAGTCCCAACACTCAGCACCTTATTAGTGTCGGATCTAAAACCTTTCCTTCAACATTATTCACAGCTGAAAACAGCCATCTGGTAATATGACATGAAAGCCAGCAAAATGCTTTTTAATAATTTACCAGGTAGCAGAACCAGGTCCAAGCTTTGATTCTGCCTAAAATCACGATAAAAAAAAAGTTTTCCTTGATTTCCAGACATGCAAATTATGGTAAACTCAGCTACAATTGGTAAACGGATTAAACGTTAGGCTTATTAATGCTAAACAAAAACCTATTTCTGCTGCGTTCTTTATGTAGAACTGTTTGTATTTCTAATTTAAGCTGGATGCCATAAATAGGACAGAAATGTTTGTTAGTTTAGAGCAACTAGAGCCCAGATTGTTCTGAATGTGGTCAGAGCGGCGAGGTTCCCCCGGTTCCTCGTGGATTATCCGTTTTTGTGACGACGGCCCTTTCCGCTCTGCAGCAGCTGAAACATCGGCGCATTAAACCCAAATGTGAAGCTTTTCAGACCCAGAAACGCATCATTCACAACCTTTGCCTCGTTTATCTTTAAATATGTCACTAAAAATTCAGTTTTTCTCCTAATAGATGAGTTCAAGTTCAGTTTTATACCTCAGAGACAAAATGAGTTTTCGTCTTTTTGGGTTTAAAATGTTCAGGTTGTAATTTTAAAACAGTTTTTTTTTCCTAAATCCTTTTCCCATCCAAGCCGTTTCCTCTGTGGCTGCAGCTGGAAGCGGCTGTGAAACACGGCAGAGAACGAGCAGATGTCCTTCATGTTGTCCTCCTCAGTGTCTGCCCCGTGTAGCTCTGTGGTGGACGTTTGTCCTCACATCCGTCCACAGCGTGTCTCCCCGCTCCGTCCTCTGGTCCGGTGGTGGACGGTCAAAGCAGACGCCCCGGCTTTGTGTCGTCGGCGACGTTCTCCTGCTTTCTCTCCAGCAGCCATGGTTGTCGGTGCTGAAGTCACATGACCACCCTGTCTTCTCTCTCTGTCCTGTTGTTTTGTTGGGTGGACCTGCTGCTCCACCGTCTCCGTGTCAAACCCTCGGTGCTCTCTGCGGCGCTAAGACTCGCTCCAAGGTAGACCGGCGTTACGGACCGGGCTGAACCGGGCTTCTCTCTGGACTTAACCAGAATCAACACCAATGACCCAAAGTTAGCTACACTTGTTGTTCTGGTTAAGTCCAGTTTCCAAACTGAAATCTGCACTGCAAAAATGGATCTAAAAATAAGTAAAATGTTCTTAAAATTAGTGCATTTGTCCCTGATTTGAGCAGCTAAATAAGATTATCTGCCAGTGGAATGAGTATTTTGACCCCTAAAATAAGATAATTAGACATCCTGCGCTTGAAATAAGATGATTGAGATGAATTGTTCCTATTTTAAGTGCAAAAATCTAATTCCACTGGCAAATCATCTTATTTACCTACTCAAATCAAGGACAAATACACTAATTTTAAGAACCGTCCGTCCGTCCGTCCGTTCGTTGTCTTCCGCTTATCCGGGGTCGGGTCGTGGGGGCAGCAGCTTCAGTAGGGAGGCCCAGACGTAATTTTAAGAACATTTTACTTATTTTTAGTTCAGTTTTTGCAGTGTGGAGATGTTTAAGAACAGCTGAGGTTTGGGGTTCTGGTGCTGTTTGATGTTGGGTTTAACACACAGGAGGTTCTGATGGGATCCAGCATTAAAACACACTTATTGCCTCTTAGCTGCTGTTCAGGTAGCCGGTGTTCTGTTACTTTATCGCAGAGAACCTTCTTTCACCATTTTAACAGGAATCCATATAAAACCGGGCCGATCCAGGGAGCATCTGTCTGCTTTATGGGTTTAAGTGTTTGTGGGGGTTAAGCTGCTGTTTTATAATAAAGTTAAATATTCATTTCTTTTCGTTTCTCAGCTGCACCTTACACCTTACTGACTCCATCCTTCAGAAGGACTTCCGAGTCCTTCTCTGGGATCGATGGTGGATTATTGGGAGAGGAGAGCTCTGCTCTGGGCTGGTAGATTAAAAAGGCCATAAACTGGTAACCCGTTTACGGATAAAATGGTTGTTTTGGTGTTTTTCTCTGTTTTCAGGCAGAGGAACGCCACGGCAATGTGGAGGAGCGCCTGAGACAGATGGAGGCCCAGCTGGAGGAGAAGAATCAGGAACTTCTCAGGGTGAGGAACCCTTCAGCCTCATTTTTATTTTAACGTATTATGGTGTCGTATATTCGCATCAAGCCAGCGATCGGTCCACAGTTTGGATTGGTTAATTTTTTTCCCTGAAGCACAAAATGCCGAATTTTCAGACCATAAAACGCACTAAATATTCTTCCCAAGTGTGTAAAATCCCTCCTTCACGTCCACAGCTCTCTATCGTCTCTGTGAGGAGGACAGAGTAGCTGGACTACACTGTCCTGTTTCTACCATAAAATAAACTTTTATAATAAATTAACTTACTAGGTTTATTGTTGCTAGCTCGTACTCCAGGCTGCCTTACATGAATGCACTTCTAGTTTAGACATTACAGTCAGGCAGTCTGGTAGACATCTCAGGGGTCCTATCAGGTAGTGACACAGTGTACCGTAATGCTCCTAATATCCACTGAGCGGAGCGGCTTGGTTGCTTAATAAAAGTCGTACTTAAACATGTTATAACATTTTTTGAGCACATTGTACCACGTAAAATCAGTCAGTAAGCACAACGGTGATCAACTATAAGGCGCACCATCAATTTTTGAGAAGATTTAAGGATTTTAAGTGCGCCTTATTGTCCAAAAAATATGGTAATCCTCTATTCAGTGTTAAAAATATTAGTGAGGAAACATCCTGCAGTTCAGGTTTAGGCGCTCTGGTTGCATTTCCCTAAATGTTTGTCATCTGTTTGATAAAAATGTTGTAAACGGTATTCTAAAATTTTATCTCTGGGCATTAAAAGTTATTCGCTATGAAAGCCCAAATTTACTGGGTGCTAAAATACGGCAGAAGATGAGACTGTCGACTGAAATTTAGAGGCTATATTTATTAAAATGGTGAACTAAGAAAACGAGAGGATTAGGTCAAAATGATCCAATAATAGGAAGAAGAGGTCAACAGTGAAATATTAGATAAAAAAACAAAAAAAAATTAATTAGATTAGCAGGATCTTCATGGAAATCGCAGGTTTTGCTCATGAAAAGCAGCTGGAAGTTGATTTTCTGGATTCCCGGCCACTTCCTGGATGTTGCTGTCAGAACAGAAGTACTGCTGTTTGCTCACGTTTTCAGTTTTCTCTACGGTTTGAATAAAATCTGAAATAAACCCTTTAAGAGTTTTACTGCCGGCTGATCTGACATCTGCACCGTGTTACTGAATCCAGGACGGCTTCATTTGGGTTCAGCTGAACACGTTGCACATCTGGAAGAAATGAAAGAGTAAACTGCTGGGTGGTTTTCTACAGATTATTAAATGATTGTTTTGTGTTAATCCTAAATAAGTGAAAAGAAAGTAAATGTAACCCGTTTTAAATGTTTTTTGCTTCTGCAGGCGAGGCAGCGAGAGAAGATGAACGAGGAGCACAACAGACGTCTGTCTGAGACGGTGGATAAACTCCTGTCAGAGTCCAACGAGAGGCTGCAGCTTCACCTCAAAGAGAGGATGTCTGCTCTGGAGGACAAGGTGATGATGGCTCCTCCCTGCAGAGGTCAGGGAGGGAAGCTGCTGATGCTGAATCCATGGATGTGTTACATGGTGGCCGTTATTTCTGGTTAAAGACCAAAAAATCTGATTATTTACATGAATAACATCATTTATTAGGCCAAAACCAATCAGTGGGGGACAATTCAGTCCTCGTTTAGAGAAATTTATAATTTAATTGTCACTTCCCTGTTTGGCAAAACAGTGTTAATATTTGTGGAATTATGTACCTTTTGATTAAGTCATGTAGTCATTTTATTATTAACAAATATCTTTAGTGTCCAAATATGTGCTTCAATTAATCTTCTAATTAAATATTTCTACTGAGCGACAAATAAAGAACCATCCAATACTAAAACAAAGTGTTTTTAACCCACATGGATCTGGTGCTTACAAAATATTTTTACAGTGTAAACAAGGATCCTTGATATAATATTAATCAGCAGCCCTGTATGAATTCTGCCTTTCTGCTTATTTAGCATTATATTTTCTTCAGTGATACACTCCAGTTTCAGTCTGGCTGCACCAGAACCTGCTGTTGTAGTTGTTGTTATCATTAGCCACATTAGTGCATTTCAGTGTTACAACTAAACAGAGGTGATGGAGAAGGGTTCACTGGTTTCATTGTTTTACTATTTATTAGCCGACTGAACCGTCAGCTGTTTAACATTTTCCTGCGATGATTTGTGCAGCAGCAGAACGGCTCAAAAGCACAAACCAACCAACAGTCATTAGGCCGTCTGTGTCTGTGAAGCTGATATTTAAACAAATGGTGTTAGCTTATGTCGTACAGGAAGTTCACTACTACACTGTTACGGATAATGGAGCTTTACGGAGCTTTTTATGTTCTCAGACATCAAGGTTGTCGCGTTAGCTCGTAGCATTAGCTCGTAGCATTAGCTTGTAGCATCATTCAGCTTCTTTTAGGGAAGGTTCATCCTAACAACTGTTCTGTGTTTGTCATGTTGATAAAGAGGTTGTCGTGTTTTGCTGGTTGAACTCGACATGTTGGAGTTTAAACGTCGAGCAGCAGATGAGCTGCGGAGAGTCTCTGTTGTTGCAGCGCTGCAGACAGAAGAAATGTGACAGTTTAGGCAAATGAAACGGGTCAGCTTATGCCAATTTAGACGCACATTAGCATCTATGAATAATACATTTTTTTAGGTATAAATTTTATTGCGATATCTTTTATTTTGCCAACCCTATTTGTGACTGAGAGACGAGTTTTTTATTTCCCAGAAGTTGGGTGAACAAGGACTGGGTGGGAAATATGTGAACAAACTTTAAAGGTCTTCATAAAGGCTGGAGAACGTGTTGATGACAGGAAACTCAACTCTATTCTAAAAGGGAATTTCAAACCAATTATTTCTACATTTGGGGAGCTTAACGGTTTTTATATAGTTGTTGTTTTGCATCGTGTAGAGTCCAAAGTGTCGATCAGCTGTTGTTTACAGCGGTTGTTTGCCTCTCTGTTCAGAACGCCCTGATTAGAGAACTGGAGCACACCAAGAAGCTGATTGAGGAATCTCACCATGAGAAGGTGAGTTTCTTCCTGCGTCGGTCTTTTCCCTCATATTTACATTCTCCGTTGGGTTTTATTCGCTCTAACACGCCTCTTGTCTACATAATCTGTGACTGTATTTTCCTGCAGGAGCAACTCCTCATCCAGATTGAGACGATGAGGGCAGAGCATGAGCAGGGCAGGAGCCGGAGTAACTCCTTACTGCACGGGTAAACGGCCCGACGGTTACCAGCGACTCCTCTTTATTTCCCTTAGCTTTGCTCTAAGTGCTGGATTAATGTTTTTCCCCAGACGCTCTCAGCTGGGCAGCACGCCTGACTTCAGGTACCCAGTCTCGGCGTCCTCCATGATGGACAGCAACTCTGAGCATTACGGCAGCGCTCTGGTTCTGAGGCGGCCTCAGAAAGGACGCGTGGCTGCACTGCGGGACGAGCCGTCCAAGGTGAGCGATTTATTCATCTCTCCACATGCCAGATCTGAGCTAACCAAGCAGGAGCAGCCACTCTGAGATGATTTCCTGTTTAAAGTAAAGACGCACGTTACGTTTGTCTCTTTGCTGCACGTGTGACCATGTGACCTGTCCACTGTCCCCGTTTCTACGATGCTCAAACTCTTTCTGATGATTTTCCTCTTTTCTGCTTCTCTTTGTTTGCTTCCTCTGTGGACCTCAGCGACATGTAAGTCGGTCTGCTTGGTAACACCGTCAGCGTTTGTGTGCTGCTTTGAGTCCGTTTGACCTGTTAACCCTTTCCTGCCCACTAAACCGCTCCGGCTTCATCCTCCGCCGGCCTGACCGTCCTGACCCGCCGCTGCTTGTGTCCTCCCTCTGAACGCCGCCCCAGGTGCAGACTCTGAACGAGCAGGAGTGGGAGCGCATGCAGCAGGCCAACGTCCTGGCTAACGTGGCCCAGGCCTTCGAGAGCGACATGGACGTGTCGGACCTGGAGGAGGACCGGGAGACGATCTTCAGCTCGGTGGACCTGCTGTCCCCTGCTGGTCAGGCCGACGCGCAGACGCTGGCCTTGATGCTGCAGGAGCAGCTGGACGCCATCAACAACGAAATCAGGTTATTGTCCTGAATTATGTCTGTGCTGCAGACCTGCTAAAGTCCTCATCAGTGTCTGAAGGTCCATTTTCTGCTCATCACGGAGTTCTGGACCAACTCGGCCCAGAATGCTCCTAAACCAGCGGTCCCAGCCTCTTCTGGGCCATTTTAGATTCAGATATTTGTCCAGTGGATAAATACAACAAAATAAAACAGCACGACCTGAATAAAGTATTTTTAGATAACTATAATAATAAACGTGAATCCACTGTCTCCACACATGCAACCTTATTAGTAGCGTCCTCGCTGGTTACTATGGTAAAGTTTTAACAAATCTTCAAAATAAGACACAAAAACAAACTTAGAGAGTGCAAAGAGTCCGACCCACCATGACGCTGAATCAGTGGGAGTTCCTCGTTCCTCGCTGGCACCTGTTTATTCTGTTAATTGGTTCTGGATTTCTGTCACTGCTGAAAAAAAAAAACGCTTCACACAAACAGGATGTTTGTGTCGTCTCCTGCTGCTCCTAAAGCCGCCGTCATTCATGACCTCCAGCAGCTCAGGTTCTGCTGGATTCATCTGGTTGGTTGACTAATGGGTCACAGATCCGTTCAATTCCTCCCTGGAGAGCCGGCGCTCCCTGCTTAGGGCTGGACGACATATCGATCAAATAAAAATCATTTCAATTGATATTGATAATTATCAACAAATTCAAAATATACCTTTTAAGACCTTTTTTTAGATACAGACACAAACACTGAATTCAAATTCAACCCTTTATTCAACCAACTTTTAAGCAAAAAGAATGCGTGTTCTCTGAATGCTGAGGAGGGCGAAGCTTGGTTCCTGGGTCTGCGTTGTGATTGGTTGGGAGGTTTTAATGATGTAATATTAACCTACATGATAGGCTAGAATGTAAAAGGAAGAAAAACTTTTATTCTATTGAAGTTTTTATTGACACTTTTTTATCTATCGATCGATATATATTGATATTGAATTATTGTTCAGCGCTATCCCTGCATGTTATTTAGTTACAGATGGAAGTCGTAGCTCTTCTTCGTCTCCTCACTTGGCCTTTTCTCCATCATAAACAACTTTTTCCCCCTCTTGCTAGCTTAGGTTTAATTTTAGCAGTAACGCGTCACGTGAGCCAGACACACATCGAGAGCGCGTTGTAAACTGATGTCACCGGGACCCGTTGCTCAAACTTAGATAGTAAATAAAACAGATAAATTACTGATGGTTTCTATGCGGCCCGGTACCAAATGGGCCGGTACCGACTCGGGGTTTGGGGACCGTTACTTTGAAGGACCTCCATCTTTTTTTGCTGCATTTGTGCAGCTTTCTAGAAATGGATCTAGCCTCTAAAACATAAATGATGTTTTCGTTGTCGTCTTAGAGCTCGACAGTTATTCCTGAATTTTTATTGTTGTAAAAAGTGTTTACAATTTAGTAATTTATACTTATATACTGAGTTGTACTTTTTTGTTCATTTGAGTAAAAATTTAAACTTCTGTAGACAGAACTCAGAACCGCAGTGCAGCTAGACGCTTGTAACGCCGCTTTATGCCAGATTGCAATAGATTTTATGTAATAAAATGTCACTAAAACCACTTTTTGTAATAGTTTCTGTCGCATTATGCTAGATAATTATCACATTTTGCTGTCATTACAAAATGTTGCAGGTTCTGCTTTTTAAAAGTGATAACATAACAATGTGCCGCTATAAACCAGTCATTGTTCATCCTAATCAATGTAGCTTTAATAACTGTCGCGTTGTGGATCCTAAACGTTTAAATCAGTGGTAACTCTGGAGGAGCTGCACACATCCACGCCTCTGGTGGGACAATCTGTCCAGGGAAAACTATTTAGTGGTGTAAGTTTATAAGTTTACAGCTACCACTGTAGTAGCACTGGTGGGAGACACAATAATAATAATAATAATAATAATTAATAATAATAATAATAATAATAATAATGTTGTTTGCGTCTCTCCTTTAACCCGGCAGGATGATCCAGGAGGAGAAGGAGAGCACGGCCATCCGAGCTGAGGAGATCGAGTGCAGAGTCGGCAGCAGCGACGGCCTGGGGGGGCGTTTCCGCTCCCTCAGCTCCATCCCCCCCTCCCTGTGCGCCGGCTCCTCGCTGGGAGGATCCCCGCCCAACTCGGGCCAGTCCACCCCCAGACGCATCCCCCGCAGCCCCAACAGGGAGCTGGATCGGATGGGGGTGATGACCTTGGTAATGATCCTCACCTCAGTTATTTAACTGCTTAAACATTATAACAGCATTTCTAATAAATCCATTTCGTGTTTTGATTCTGTGGAGATTTAGGGAAGGGTTTTTATTTTCTGTGTTTATTAATTTATATTCGTTTGATGCATTTGATCAGTGTGACAGATGTCGGTTATTAACCATTTGTTGTGCCGCTGCCTCTAGCAGTATTGCTATGACCCTTACATCATCCAGAGCTCCCTGTCCCAGCAGACAGTAACTTACCTGCCGTATGGCGCTGCGGGCTTCAGCGCCCCCCCACAGCCCTGTAGCTATTCACCATACTACCAGGTACCTGCAGACGACCCTTCCTTCCCTCTGGGTGGGTGCAGCCTCTCCCTTCCTCTCCTTTCTCCACCTCCCTCTGCAGCAGGGATCTGTGTGAGACGAAGCCGAGAAGAACCCAGAACTGCCTGAAACGGGTCGGTTTATCTCACTCCACTCAGGTTTAATCTGATCCGGTTCCAGCAGCGCGCGTGTCTGCCGTGTTTTTAGATAAAATCAAACTTCCAGATTCATCAGCATGGAGCATTTATTAGCCCATTAGTCGAGTTTCTCTCGTATAAATCAGCCGACGTGTCTCTGACGGTGAAGATCCTGATCCTGGTAAAAGTGGCTTTAGGATTAGCAGCTTCAGGGAATCTGCTTCTGATCGCTAACTGACGGCCGGCTGGAAGTAAATAGATCATTTTTGCTCATTAAGTGAATTTTTCCTCTTCCTGTTTCCCTTTTATAGTCGTGTAATCTGTCGCTCAGCCCGGCCTCCGTGAGCCGAGCGAAGGAAATGAGTGATTAGGTATTTTTCCCCGGGGGGCACAGAAACGCCCGCAGAAATGTGGCACGCTTGTGGTTTATTTGCTCTTCTAATGTCAGGTTTGTGAGGAATGTGGGAGGGGAATAACCCCCCCCCCAACATGTTTTTCTTTTTTTCTTGTGGAAAGTCTTTCTGCAGCCGCGACAGGTCGTAAATTTAGCTGCTATTCTTCGCCTCGCCCTGTAACTCATCGAGCTCTTTGACTAACTGGTGACAGCTAACCCGTCCTGCTGCCGTCCCCGGAGCTTTCAGGCTGAATAACAGCTTCATGAAGCCGGCTGCACCCATCCCACCGCCCTCGTCCTCCAGCATGGTGTTACAGTGACTTCTAACTGCGTGCAGTGCTGCTTCTGCACAGTTTTTTTTTTCTCACACACTGTAAAAAAGGAACTAAAAATAAGTCAGATCTTCTTGAAATGAGTGCAATCTTTCTTGATTTGAGCAGGTAAGTAAGATTATCTGCCAATAGAATGAGTGTTTTGACCCCTAATATAAGATGATTAGATATACTGCACTAAGAATAAGATGATGGAGATGAGTTGTTCCTGTTTTAAGCGCAAAAAAATCTTATTCCATTGGCAGATATTCTTATTTACCTGCTCAGATCAAGGGCAAATGCACTTATTTCAAACTTTTTTTACTTTTAGTTCACTTTTTGCAGTGCACAACAGGAAAAGCCAGTTTCTGATTGCATCTTCTTGTGTGTTTAACAATGATCAAAGGTGAAATCCTGTGTGTCCTCTTCTGGTTTCCTGCTTTCATGTCTTTGTGCTCGGGTCCGGCGCTGATCTGCAGCTCACTAACTGCTCTTCTCCTCTCTCCTTTTTCTGCCACGCTTCAGCCTAGCGACCTGCGCAAGCATCGCAGGAAGGTAAAATTAGCTGCTTTACGGGGCTCTGTGTGTCGGTTTGATTCCCCCGTCTCCACAAACACTGATCATCAGATGTCTCTGCGTCCGCTTCTGTCCCAGATCCCACAGGTGTTACTCAAACGTTACAGTTGGGTTTTCATTTTCCTGCGCTCTGATTTCAGTTCATTACTTTGATGCTGCAGCTTCACGTGTTTCAACAGGAGGTCCGTCTAAAACTGTTTAGGAAATATGATAAATAGAGCTGGACGTTAATTCAATAACGATATAGATCGATCAATAGAGGAAAAAAGGTAAATAAAATGTTCAATAGGACAGTTTTCCTTCCTTCTGCATTCCAGCCAATCATTTAGGTTAATATTAGTCATTACATCCTCCCAACCAATCACAACGCATATCCAGCTTCACCAAGCTCCGCCCCCTTCAGAGAGTTCAGAGATCAGCTTCTTTTTTCTTTTCAAAAACTTAGTTTTGGTAAAAAGTTGGTTGAATAAAGGGTTGAGTTTGAATTCGGTGTTTTTGTCTATCTAAAAATAGGTTGCTAAGCAACAACATAAAATGGCCAGGGCTGCACTTAAAATATTTTGAATTTGTCGATAATTATCGATATCGATCAATATTATTTCTATTTTATCAAAATGCTTTATATCTGTCTGCCAGCCCTAATGATAAATAACTTTAAGTTGTAGAAGCTAATTAGCATTAGCAAGAAAAATCTAAACATTTCTCTTCAGTTTAATCTTTTCCTATAATTTAATGAACCAAATGATTAATTTTGTGATTGATATTAAAGGAATAATTTTTTTTACAGAAAATAAAATAAATACATTTTACTGATTCAGGTTCAGGAAGAGCAGTCATCGTCTCATGGAGGCGTTGCCGCTCAGACGGAGTCTCCTCCAGGTGATGGCGCTCTGAGCTGTCCAGCCAATAAGGAGCTGACTCTAGCCGCTTGTAGCCAGAATCTTATTTCAGTCATGATCCATTTCTCTCCACCTCAGTTGTGGATTTAGTGAATCTGCGCCGTTACTCAGAGAAGCCACCAGGTTCCTTAAACGTCTCCATTTTTGATCCCTTCGTCTTTTTTCCAAGAGAACCATCTTGATTCTGAGCTTTGAAATCAACACCACGCAGTGAACTGTCCCGTTTGATCTGTTTTAAATATGCTGACTATATATTCATACTTTAGCTCATTGTTAGCCCAACAGCTTCTGGAAAGTGTTAACTTTTCCCCAACCGTAGATTTCCAATAAACTGGATAAGACTAATAAAAAAAAAAAAACAGTATCTGCTGTCTGCAGTAGAATAAACTCAAATGTCCCTTTTCACGTATAATTTCCCTCCTGAACTTGGTGTGGGCGTGTGCTGCTGCTGATTTTAAAGCGTTTGAGTTCACTACGACGGGTTTTAGGCCTTTTGTGCAGAATAAAACTGAACTTTGTGCATTTTGCTTTTACCTGAAAGCGTCGCAGCATCATTCGCCTCTCTGTTCTTCACGCAGTCCGCTCAGGATGACAAGGCCACCATCCGCTGCGAGACGTCCCCCCCCACCACGCCGCGCTCCATGCGCCTGAACAGGGACGTAGGACACGCCTCCAGCCACGAGGACATCAGAGACATCCGAGGGTAGGGGCTTCTGTCTGGTTTAGCTCTTCGGTTTCTGCTGGTCGGTTCTGATCCGCGCCGCTTGTTGCAGCTTGGGGGGCCTGCAGGACGGCCAGGGCAGCAACCCCAGCAGCAGTAACAGCAGCCAGGACTCGCTCAACAAAGCAGCCAAGAAGAAGAGCATCAAGTCGTCCATTGGTCGCCTGTTCGGGAAGAAGGAGAAGGGCCGGCCCAGCATTCCTGGGAAGGACTCCCCCAGCCAAGGTCAGAGGTTACGCACCGGGGTGTCTTTACATCAGGTCACATGGTCGCACACAGCATCACGTTTGGATCGGCCGCTGAAAAGCAGATTGTTGGGTACAGAGAGGAAGGTGAGGTCTGTGGTGAGGGCTGGAGTAGGTGGAGGATGGAGGAGAGACGGGGGAGGTGTTAATGGACTAAAGGTGGCTGAGTCTTACTGGGGTCAGTCGTCCTGAGTCAGAGGAGAGGAGATGGGTAAAAGGACAGCGCCCCCAGGTGGTAGTGATGGATACTTAGGAGACGAGGGGACAGAACCGAAGACGTCCAGGGAGCACAATGAAAAGCATCACAGGTAAATTATTAGAGGGACCGATCAGGTAGAGCTGGACATGGTGGACAATAGGGGTGTGCAAAATAATCGTCATGACGATGCATCGCGATTCTAATTTTCACGATCTAGTGCATCGATTTGACGGCAAATATCGATTTATTAATTTAAAAAAATTAATAAATAAAATTGCATTAGTGGTTGGCGAACATCAGCCAAAAACAAGTGGAATACAACTTCATTGGTTTAAAGGACCACTGAGGCGATGTAAACAGCACTTATTATCCTTATTTTGTTATTTTAAGGTTTATAAATCCTAAGCACTTTTTGTCAGTGTGTCCACTCCAGTAACATTAATATTTGTTTTCATGGCAATACCTCCAAAAGTCGTTTCAATAAATACAGCTATGTATGAATTCTTTTTCTTTCAGTTATGTATCAATTGAAGACACTATCCAGATCATACACAGCCAGTCAGCCACTGGTAATGGCTGTATTTTTTTCTAACATTAAGTGAAAACATTGCAATGCATCGCAATTCATCACAATAATTCAAGTATCGTGATGAATCGTGATTCGAATCGTGACTTCTTTGGCAATACCCACCCCTAGTGGACAAGGTGGACACTGAGCATCAGAAAGGAGGATCATTTTGTCCATCTGATGACGCTTGGCTTGATGTCAACAACTATCTGATCAACTGTGGGATTATTTTACTGTAAATTTGTAGATTTCAGTGCAACCCAGGTAGGGCTGGACGACACAGTTTTAAGTTTTATCAAGAGTTACTATTATGATAACGATAAGACTGCAGCGTCTTTTTAGGTAACTGTGTGACTGCCTGTCAATTATAGCCCCATTAACACAAATACAGTCTGTAAAAAAACACATTTTATAATGTAACATTGTTTCATCAGGACACCAGTTGCTTAAAGAATTATGGTTTATATCACTAAACTGCATTTAATTGTATTTTCTGAGAAAATATGTGAGAATAAAAATCATCACATTAGCTCTGTAACTATATTTATTTATTTCTCTCCATTCCAGCCCAAAATTATGTAATACTTTTTACTTTTGCTCTCCATATTCATCACAAGCATTAGTTATTTTATTTCAAAAATGAATTATTCTGGTTTCTAAAACAAAGAAAAGAGAATAACTTAGGTTTACAGGAACTTTACTTCAGTGTTAATACATCTTTAATTGCTCAATAATAATAATCTATGCTTTGGCAAACTGTGGCTGTTCATGTGGAAAATAAAATAAACAATTTATCAACAGGTACTCTAGGATATTCTACTTATTACAAACTCAACATTGAGTCCAATGGATTATTTTATTTATTTATTTAATTACCAGCCCCAGTGGGAAATTAAAAACATCCACACTATGGATCTGTGACCTTTGGCCTCCGGGGACGAAGGCGTTGCCCTCTGGGAAAACCGGAGCGCTTATTTGACAAGAAGAGGAGAAAAGGGCCAACAGTTTATGTTGGTTAAGAAAAGCAACGAGCGCGTCTCTGCAGTCGGCGGCGATCTGCTGCCACCGTCATGGTTCTGGGGGTCTATAAATAAATTAAATTAATTTATTGTTACCTGGACGTATGGAGATCAGGGACAGTTAAAGGTGCACAAATCTTTCCCCTAGTTTTATGTTTTTGTGTTTTTTCTTTGCAATAATTAGGTCACAACATGGTGGGCATTAGGCTTATTAAAACCATTATTCAGTGTATTGATGCGCCCAAAAACCTGGAAACATAAAGTCTACAAACCTGGAGTGTTCCTTAGAAAGATGTCTGAGTGTGGATCAGTGGGTGTGGGGTCTGGATTAGGGTTTAATCCCGGGAGACGGGATTCCCGGGAAATCTGATCAAAACTATTTCCCGATTCCCGGGAAATGTTATGACGGGAAACGGGAAATGAAAGTTAAAAAAAAATAATCCAGTGCGCGTCTATTGTTTTACGTTGCATTCAGTAGCCTACCGCTGTACAGCCTAAGGAGGATGTCTACTGCCAGCTTTGTACGGGAGCATTTTAAAAAGGTTGAAAATGAAAACGCAAAGTGCATGTTGTGTGACCGGATTGTCAAGTGTTCTGGGGGGTCGACAAGTGGATTGCGCAGACATTTAGAATCTCAGCATAGGAAAGTTCCTGAAGAAAGCCCATCAACAAAACGTCTGTGGTAAATTACAGGAGACCTTTTATTCCACAAGGAGAAGGTTTATTTCCAGACACGAACAGCGTACAGCTCCACAACAGGCTCTTTTTCTCTTTCGGCTCTCTTCCTACTACCGCTCACTCTTCTTCTACGGTCAATAACATTCTCAAACGGTAACAGCGCTTCCTAGTGGTCATGTATGTATTACACTACATTTTCACAGTTACTACAACGTCTGAAAACGCTAGATGGCTACTTTAGCAAAGCTAGCAAGACGCTTGGTGAAATACTTGCGGAGATGGCAGCTTTTGATGGATTTACGTTTAATAGTATGGCAAAATGCGACTATCTCAGATCAGCACTTAAGAGAGATGGACATATTCTTCCCAAGAATCCCTCTGAAATCTTCCAACAGGTTAGAGGTTTTGCCAAAGAACAAAAAAACAAACTGGCCGATATATTCCAAGACATGGTGAAGCGAGGGATGCATTTTTCTTTGATGCGTTTTTCTTTGATGCGTTTTTCCCGGGATTCCCGGGAAATGCGTCGTCTTTTCCCGGGATTTGATACATCTCATTTTCGGGAAAAATATTAAACCCTAGTGTGGATCAGTGGGTGTGACGCTGCCGTGTTTCTGTGTTTCAGCTGGAACTCCTGATGCAGAGAGCTCGCCGAAGGAAGGCGTGGCCATGGCGTCGTTAGGCGGGCCCTCAGAGAAGAACAGGAAGCTGCAGAAGAAGTGAGTTTGCTGCTGCTGTGCAGGACGCCGCTAACGCAGAACACGTTGAGTTCAGTCAGCGCTGCTCCACTCCTGTCTTCCTCCCACACTGATTCCCGTCACACCTAGAATAATTCACTGTCTTCCTTTGCTGCGTCTGAAGCAGGCACATCACAGGCACCATGAATGTTGTTGCGCCCATGAATCGGCATCAGTTCATTGTGTTTTTTTTGTTTTGTTCTGTTCGCCCACCCTCGTCTTCTTTTCCACCATCCTCCTCTCATTCCATCTGTAGTCCAAAGACGGGGTAAGTTGGTTCACGTTGCTTTGTCTTCCTCCCATTCCTGGCTTCACATTTACCCAACCAGTAACTCCTCAGGACCCCACACAGCTGTCCCTCTGAATGCCTGATGGTTTTTCCACACTGCTCTTTCGCCTGCCTTCCACAGTGGAGCTTCACTAACAGGAATGTTTGTGCTGGTTCCTCCTGAGAGATTAACGGGGGATCGTTTAACTGTTCTTGTTTTACTGTTAGATTCTTTAGAGTAACGCTGCAGCCCCACCTAGTGGCTGACTGTATATCTATAATAAGTTATTGCAGTCTGATCAGATTTAAATGGCTTCCTGCTGTGCATGCCGTGTCCCTGCAGACCTAGAGGAACTAGTTTTCTGAGCCGGACCCAGACTGAGGTTCTGGTCCAGCGCTGGTGGTTTTTAAACGCTGAGGGTGTTTAAATAAAGATCTCCAGACCCTTTGACTCCTCCCGGGTTTCCCTTCCTGTTTTCTCTCAAACCCCTGCTCTTGGTTCTGACTGTGCATGGTCACTTCAGGTTTCTGGTGCGTTTAGACGGTGGTGATGACTGACTGCATGTTGAAGAGGCTTTTTTTTTGTCTGCAGGACTTGAAACTTGGTGGTAAGTTTTGTGTTTTTTGCCTCACAGGCACGAGCTGCTGGAAGAAGCTCGCCGGCAGGGCCTGCCCTTCGCTCAGTGGGACGGGCCGACCGTGGTGGCCTGGTTAGAGGTAGGAACCCTAGAGAAATTAATTGTTTCAGAGCAAACTGTGTGAATAAAAGCAGTATGTGTTGAGAAAAAGCCTCCATTTATGTGTTAAAACGGGCCCACAGCGCTGTTTTTAATCCTGGTAATGAAACTTGGACAAAAGGTGATGTGTAACTAGGGCTGGACGATAATTCAATAACAATATATGTCGATCGATTAAATATGGTAGAGAAAAGAATCAATAAAAAGTTCAATTGAATAAAGTTTTCCTTCCTTATGCATTCTAGTCATGTAGGTTAATATTACAGTCATTAAATCCTCCCAACCAATCACAACGCAGACCCAGGAACCAGGCTCCGCCCCCTTCATAGAGTTCAGAGAGCACGGGTTAATTTTAAATTTTTTTTAAAAACTTGCAGTTTTGGTAAAAAGTTTGTAAAATAAAGGTTTGAGTTTGAATTCAGTGTTTGTGTCTTTATCTAAAAATAAGTCGCTAAGCAACAGCATAAAAAGGCCATGGCTGCACTTAAAATATATGTTGGAATTTGTTGATAATTATTGATCAATATGATTTCTATTTTATAGATATGTTTTTGTTTTCTATGTCGTCCAGCCCTACGTGTAACTCTGAACGTTTTTTTTCAGCCTCTTCTTCAGTATGTTTTACTAAAGCTGCTTCATTCACTGATAAATTGAGTCTAGATGCTGAGATTAACTTTCCTTTCCTGACGATATTAACAGGATCCATGTTAATATCGTCAAACCCGCTGACCCTATTTTAAAGTTGCTAATTAAAGCCAATTAAAGCAGCGTGATTGACCCGTGCTGTCTCTCTGCTGCCCCCCTGTGGCCAGCTGTGGGTGGGCATGCCCGCCTGGTACGTGGCTGCATGCCGAGCCAACGTGAAGAGCGGCGCCATCATGTCGGCGCTTTCTGACACGGAGATCCAGAGAGAGATCGGGATCAGCAACCCGCTGCATCGCCTCAAACTGCGGCTGGCCATCCAGGAGATCATGTCGCTGACCAGCCCCTCGGCCCCGCCCACCTCCAGAACGGTACCACACACACACACCACATTCCTCTCATTGCTCCGTTCACACACTCCTGCCATCATTTACAGCATGTTTTTGATGCTTTAACACTTTTTTAACACGTACTAATGACTCACTTTTTGTGTTTTTTCGTTTTTTTTTTTTTCTCCTAACAATTAACGGACAAATTCTTCCTGGTTTGTTTTTCTCCTTCCCGCCTTGTTTCCGTCCTGCGTCACTGTTTCTGTTCTGCACGCTTCTGGTTGGGGGGTGTCACATGATCAGTCTACAGGCAACGTTTGGGTCACACACGAGGAGATGGAAAGTTTGGCAGCCACACCTCCTACGGTTAGTCCACCGGATCAGTTGAGCCACTCCAGCTTCACACGGCGGCGCTGACGTCTCGCTCCAAGCTGCCGAGCGATGATCGGGCTGCAGGCGGCTTGGAGCGAGGCGTCTCTGTTCAGCGTTAGCTTTGTTTCCTTCTCTGTCCGCCTGTCGGTTCCGCTCTCGCTGCTTTTTCTACTTTATGGTGTTTGTGCCTCATGGTGGATCAGTTGCTGCCTTTTTTTTGTTGTTGTTGTTGCGTAAATTCTTCATCCGAATTTTTCTTTCTCTATTTCTTTATTTTCCTAAAGTATTGTTAGCATGATTTCTGTCTAACTAGACAGTTTTTATGATGATATTTAGTTCTCTGGAGGATCATTGCAGAGATAAATCCCCTTTCAGACATTTCATGACTCATGAGCCAGATTTAAACGTCCCTCATGGGGAATCTAACAGATTTTGTTGCTGAAGGAATAAACCGATGAGGGTTTGACCCGAGACGTCCTGGCTCTGATTATAAATTACTGTTTCCAGGCTGTAACTGTCCATGGAAAACACCTTTCAGAGTTCCTCACTTGTAAAGTTCAGGGTTAACAACTAACGTAGTGCTGCTGCTTATTTAGGAGTTACTAAGATCTTCCTTCCACTCAGATTTCCCTTAATATGACAGATTATAGTTTTATACGAGCAGCCATCTTTTGACAGAAACATCTTTTAATGTTTCTGTCTCTACCGTGTAAATTTATACACGGTTATATTTTGAAGTATCTCTTCCTTCCTACTTCTACATTGAATGAGAATCTCTTTAAAATGTAGATGTGCCAGAGTTTAGAATATTTTTTTATTAAATTTTCTTACATTTGGGATCTGCTTCTGATCCATTCATGGGGTCCATCTAGCTACAAGAATAAAGCAGCATCTGTGTTTCAGGGATGGACTCAGGAAGCTGGATTTTTGCTTCCAACAGAAAAACTTTTGGTGATTTGCGACAATCAAACCAAATTATGTTTCTGTAGGACATCTGGAAATGACCATAAAGCCGTTTATTTGTTGAAAACATGTTGTACTGCGCTTTAGTCTTTATACAGGGTTCCCACGGGTCCTTGAAATCCTTGAAAGTTTGTGAATCTGAAAAAATAAATTCAAGGCACTTGAAAGTTCTTGAGAACAGCCAAAAAAAACATCTTGTCCTTGAAAGTCCTTGAATTTTTTTGTGGGGTTGAAAGTTCACACGGGTGACGACTCGTGTCATTATTTTACTACCACACAATCTTTTAAAATTATGTTGATTCCGCAGACTTTTAATTTGCAAAAGTACGTTCGCTCTTCTTCGTTAGTTGCTAGGCTACGGTTTACGCAGTGTTGCTAACTCAGCAACTTTGTCGCTATATTTAGCGACTTTTTAGAGTCAAAGTCAAAAACTAGCTTAATCAAAGATGAAAGTAAGTGAAACAAATTGATATAATTCTGAACATCTCAATGCTGCACTTTTTTCCATTAAATTCCATGAAACGGTAGGCTAATGTACATCTTATATGTAATGTAGTATGGCATAGCCATGTACTGTGGATATAAATGTAGGCTATGAATATGATCAATATCAATGTAGGCTATAAATTAAGTCCACTTTCTTGCATTGCTTCTGACCCAACAACTTCTATGCCGTTTAGTCTTTTATTGAATTTGCATTGTATTAAAATATGATAACCTATTCAGCGGTCACAGTAGGTAAATGCCGCCATGTGTGGTCCTTGAATTTGAGGAAATTGGTCCTGGAAAGTCCTTGAAAGGTCCTTGAATTTGATGTTCACCAAGGTGTGGGAACCCTGTTTATAATAATCCAGTTTAAACAGAAGTGATCATTCTCATATTAAACATTCTCAGTATTTTGAAGTAATCAGGGCACCAGGTGCAACAACAGTAAAGAACACATTTATCCTGTGATCCCCCCCCCCCCCAATCACATGATCACATGACTGCGGCTCCAGTCATGACTGAAAGCAGAGGGCACAGAAAGTTAGTTAAGTTCAATAAATCACACTTTAATGTCTGAGAGACAGAACATTTTCCATAATCAGATCAGAACCCAGTAAAATGTTAAAAGGTGTAAGAATTTTGATAGAAATCATTTATTTTAAATATAAAATTCAGTAAAATGTCTTATGGATGATCATTTATAAAGGTAATTAAAGATGGTAGCAACAAGAGGCAGAACAGGTGAGTTTTTTACGAGCAACTGAAGTGATGAGATCCTTCAAAAAATAGATTAGTCAGCTGTTAATAGTTAGTTTCACTGTAACAAACCCGTGTGTGTCGTGTCTGAAAGGGCTTTATTTCCCTGAGATTATTATAATGCAACAGTTTAAAAACATGAACTATGCCTGAACATTTAAAATCAGAGCGAACATCAGGTTTGAATTAAATAAATCCGTCGCTGGTTTTTGTCTCCTGTGTGTTTTCTGTTTGCTGCTTTACGACTAAATCTTTCACTTATTTGTTTTTTTTGCCTGTGTGTGTTTTAACATTTTTCACGTGAAGCTGCTCTAACTCGGCACCGCCGCCTCACTAACCCCACGCCTTTCTGTTCTTCTCACCATGCTCACTCTAACCACGCTAACACCAGGAGGATGACGAGGGCAGCTGGGCCCAGGTTTGCACACATTCCCCACAAATCCTGTTTTACCACCGCCTGCTTTAAACCTGCAGCTTCGGCTCATTTATGCAGCAGAATCTGGTTTTTAGTGTCGTCTGAATCACTTAAGAAAGTAGACGGTTAAATCAGAAATAAGAAAGCAGCAACCAGGAAGTAACCAGTTTGTGTACGACTTAATTCTGCAGCTTTATTACTGACAATAATAATGTTACATATATAATATTTGCTGAATTACATCTGATTAGAATATATAATATATATATTACATACATTGGTCATTTGCTTATTGTTATTTATCCATTAAAAGGACTCAATAGAAAATAATATTGTGGACAATAAACTAATTATAGACCAAACCAAGTTAGGAAAGGTCAGTTTTTAACTCCAAGAAAAGAGTCAAGATCCCAGATTTGTTTTAAACCACATTTAAATAGAGATTAGATGCAAGTTCAGAAGTTTTAATACAGTAACTCATAAAAACAGACTAAGTTTATTTTCTGTACATTTCTTGTTGTTTTGAGGCGTTTTGTTGATCAGACTTTTAACTGCTGAAGGTTTCAAGGCAGATATTTTATCGTTTTTTTTCCTCTCATTGTCGCAGAGACACAGTGCAGTTCTATAGATATATAAAATGATAAAACATTTAACTTAATACATTCAATAAAAGGACACATTTGTCCTATTTTGCCGTCATGAGACCTCCAGGATCATCCAAAGCTGAAGCTTTTATCTTGATATCTGATTTAACTCTATGGTGCATTTATTTATGTATTTATTTTGTCTTTGAGTTTTTGTTTTTTTTGGTTATGAAATGAACCAGAACCTCGGTGGAATATTTAATTTCCTGCGAACGTCTGGACCTCCTGAGGACCAACTGAACCGTTTGTTCTGGGCTTGCAGACGTTGGCGTATGGAGACATGAACCACGAGTGGATCGGTAACGAGTGGCTGCCCAGCCTGGGTCTGCCGCAGTACCGCTCCTACTTCATGGAGTCCCTGGTGGACGCCCGGATGCTCGACCACCTGACCAAGAAGGACCTGAGAGGACAGCTGAAGATGGTGGACAGCTTCCACAGGTCTGCAGAGATCAAGTCTCTGATGCTCGTCTTCTGTGTCCTAAACCTCTCTGCATAACGTTAAAAACATTAATATAGTCACTTCCCTTTATTCAGGTTATGAACCTGCTGCATGTTTTAAAGAATTAAACAGAAAAAGTGCAGCTTAAAGTTTAAAACGTTGTTGAATACAATATTAACCTGATTATGTTCCGACAGACCCAGGAAAAATGTTTAACTACATATTAATCTCCCTCCTGTTGTCTAAACTAGGGCTGAGCAATATATCGACATTTTGAAAAAAGATTTTTATTTTTAAAGAAATGAGACTTTTTTTATTTTATATCAAGATGGTCTATAACGAGATATAATTGTGTTTATGTGCTCCTGAACGCTATTTTTCAGCTTGTTTTTCATTCATATACAGCAGTATGTTTAAAAGAAAACATGCCTGTGAGACATTTGGATGAAGCTTTGATTCAGAGATGCCTTTTTATAACTTATAAAAAGAAACTTATATCCAGATAAATATCGTATATCGGCATTCAGCCTAAAAATATCGAGATATTATTTTTGGTCCATATCGCCCAGCAATAAGGCTTAAAAATCTGGAACAGGCCAGAGAATTATAACTTCAACATTTAAACAAGAGTTACATAAATTAACATTTAGTAAAATATCTTTATTCACATGAGGAGCAGGAAAGTTAAAGTGAAAAACTGTCCAACTAGCTGCTGTTATATTTCTGTCTCCCGTAGAGGACGTTTGTTTTTTAAGGGGATTTTACTTTAATAATTGGGACAAGTTTAGTTATTTTATCAATAAATACTGTTTTCATATATCTGTCTATAAATCTAAACGTCAGACAACAGCCAGAGTGTGTTTGACCAACAGGAACAGCTTCCAGTGTGGCGTGATGTGTCTGCGGAGGCTGAACTATGACAGGAAGGAGCTGGAGAGGAGGAGGGAGGAGTCCCTGCTGGAGCTCCGAGGTAAGCAGCACCTCCTGCTGGTGGCCCTCTGACACTGCAGCCTGCCAGCTGTTTGCCACAACAAGCTAAAAGTGCATAAACCTATTATTTTTTAGACTTTTCTGTAACATATTGTCCTTCAGCTTTAGAGGTGACAGCATTTCCGCCATGTTATAAGTTTTAAAGCAAGTCTTCATGACTCTGTAGAAACTTATCAGAGTTTCCCATCAGCCGGTAACTAGTCTGAGCAAACCAGCCTGAAAATGACGCTTGCAAGCTGAATTTGGTGCATCTCTAACGTATTCATGGAATTTTTTGTAAACATAAAACTTAATTATTGTTTTCAGCTTTGGACGTCAGAGAAAACGGGCTGCAGGTGGTTAAGAAGTAACAGGAAAACGTTATTTTTTTTTTCTTAAAACTATTAAACCTTGTTCCACCACATAGAACATCCAGGTTCTAGAAGTGATGACAAACTAGGAAAAAAGGCTCTTTAGACGTTCAAATAATGCAGGCATGAACATAAACTAATGCACCAACAGCCAGATATAAGAGCTGCGTTTAGTTTATTTTAAACAGTAGAGCCTTTCAGATCTACATGTGACCCTCAGGTTAAGCTCATACGTCCCCCTGGTGGTACTCCTACCACAGGTTGAGAACCCTTTCTCATCCTCCAGAACCAAACCGAGGGTCCGCCGGCTCCTGATTGTGATGTCGCTGTGTTTGTCGTGTCTCTCCAGACGTGCTGGTGTGGACGAACGAGCGCGTGATCGGCTGGGTTCAGGCCATCGGCCTCAAGGAGTACAGCAGCAACCTTTACGAGAGCGGCGTCCACGGAGCGCTGCTCGCCCTGGACGAAACCTTCGACCACAACTCGCTGGCCCTGCTGCTGCAGATCCCCACGCAGAACACGCAGGTGGGAGGGGCTTCCTCCGGAGAGGGGGCGTGGCCTCGCTGCGCACTTTGAGATAATCTGAGAGCAATTATCTCAGTGTTTAGTGGTCAGGAAGAGAAGATGTGAGATTAGGAGCTGCCTGTTTGTGTAACCTTTGAACCCTGGTTCCCCTGGAGAGGAACTCCCAGATCAGGAGCGTCTCACGGTAAACAAACCTCTGATCTGAAGGAAGACCCTCCAGGACACAGTCCTATATTTCTGTAAAATTAATCCTCTGCTTCACACTGCAAAAGCTAAACTAAATGTCAAATTTAGTTGATATTGTTTCTTCATTTGAGCAGGTATATGAGATTATTCGCCAATGGAATAAGATTCTTGCACTTAACATAACAACAATTCATCTCCATCTTATTTCAAGTGCAGGATGTCTAATGATCTAATTCTAGGGGTAAAAACACTCAAATAATCTTATTTAGCTGCCTAAATCAAGGACAAATATACAAATTTCAAGAAAATTTTACTTACTTTTACTCTGTTTTTGCAGTGCACAACGATTCCACTGTAATTCTAGACGCTCCATTAGATATTTTATACTCTAATAGAAACACCAGAGCTTAGCGTTGTGAGGTAGAGCTGCTGTTTCCTGACTGACTAGTACAGCAAACCTTAAGCCACACATCCACATTTAGCTCCTTCCACCTTCCAATCAACCCTGATCAGCCTCCAGGTCCCACAGCAGGATGCTGCCTCCACCACGTTTCACCGTGGGGGGGGGGGGTGATCTAGATCTCTGCAGCTCCTCCAGAGTTACCGTGCACCGCTGGTTAAATCGCTCCTCGCCTGGTCATGTCTCAGCCCTGCAGTTCTGGTTGTACTGCTGGAACCCTGTCGGGATCCAGGGTAGATTTCCAGGGAAGTTTTGCTCCCTGCTTCGTTTCCACTGCAGGAACCGAAGCTAAATCAGATAAAAGTGGGTGGAAAATGACCCCAGGATCCGCTCTGGTAGGAAGGTAGGACTTTCAGCTGGACCTGAACTGAAGGTGGAGCGTTGTACCGAGAGGACGCACCTTTAGTTTCAGACCCCTCCCAGTTCATCCCCCCACCTGCAGCGTTATGGGTTTTATTTTAGCATTCAGCCCCACTCACACATCAGAATATCAGCTCTTTACTGAGTTTCCATTCAAACACGTCCCGTTCTTCTGTTTAGATGACAAATACCTGCTTTTTCTCAACTAACTCCACATAAAAATATGGATATAGTCTAGGGCTGAACGATTTTGTAAAATAATCTACGGTAATTGCGATTTTTTTTTTTTCTTAATATTGTGATTTAATGCGATTTTTTTTCTTTTCTTTTTTTTTTTTCCAGTTTAATTTATCATGTGTTTCAAAATATATACAAACAACAAATCAATTTGTTTCCTCGCCGTGTGGATTAGTTGCTAAAAGACCCACAGCATCTAAACTCAGAGCAGAAATGATGGCGTTCTGCCTACAATATATTTCAACCAAAATTGCAATTTTGACTTTTCTCCGCATTAACCACAAGCAACAGAAATGGCCTCTAAATGAAGATGTTTGTAAACAAAGACTATTTTAAATATGAACTTTTAATGTTTCTATTGATCAGAATATTCTTCAAGAGAACAGCTTTTAATTTAATTGGACATCAATCCTTGTTGAACATAAAGTGCAACCAACAAGCAAGTCTATGTATTAAACTGATTTACCTGTACTTAATGCTATGTATGATTATATAAACTCTAAAATAAGTAACAAAGTTAGATTATCTCACTGCTGCAACTGTCTTCCTTTCCATGTGGAGGCAAACCCACTTTAAACATTTTACCAACACCTAATGGACGCGTCTAATTCCCTAATTGTTACATAGCCAAAAATTGCAGACCTCTGCGATTTGGAAATTGCGTTATTTTAAATTACGATTATATTGAAAATGCGATTAATTGTTCAGCCCTAATATAGTCACCTTAATGTCTGCTTTTTACACTTTCTGAATCAAACTGGGTTTTTAGTTTATCATTAAAGGTGCAGCTGGCTTGTTTTTTTTTAGAGATAATTGATGCGGCTCAGCTGATGGAACAGGTCGGGGAACCCTGCGAGTATTTTCCCTGTTTATTTTTGGAAAACAAGTGAAAGCCCTTATTTGTTTATTGGCAGTGTGTGGTTAGAGCTGAGGTTTGTAGTTTGCATATTTAAAGCTTGAAACATCTGCTGATGGACGATGTACAGCAGCGGTTCCCAATCTTTTGTAGCTGGGCACCTTTCTGTGTCCCAGCCGGGTTGATGGACCTCCAACCTTCAAAAAACACAAATGCAACAAGCTTTTTTTATAGCCGTATTAAAGGCGGCATGATTAATCATGCTCAAATGACCAGAACACGCATAGCAGAAGAAAATTGAAACATAATTTGAATTAAATTGCAATAAAGTTACAAACAACATCCACAACAGGATTCTGAGGGTTTTTAGATGCATCTGTGGCTCAGCGAGAGTAAGAGACGTTAAGATCGGTCAAACCTCCACAACCTGAAACCAGAAATGTTTCGGGGGGGGGCAGATGGAGCCACCTAAACTCTTGGGGTGGCACTGAAACTAAAAGCCATGATTTTAGTATTTTATTCTACTGTTGTAGTAAAGCCACCTGTAGAAAACTATCATAAAGACTTAAGTAAACGCCTACTAATATGATTTGGTTTTTAATGTTTTTTTTTTTAATTTTTAATGTTCCTAATGATCTAATGTGCATATGCCAATAAGAGTACAGTTAACATTTTGAGTTTCCTTTTTATTGTGAAATTATATTTAGAATAAGGTGTACATTTATTCATTTATTTGAAAACAAAACATGTAGCAGCTTCTAAATCTGAGTCTGACTCACAATTTACGCCGCAAAATAGAAACATGAAGTTTAACAATAACAGGGCGACGGCCTCCATAAAGCTGTTATTAATCAGAGAAATAAAAAGTTACCTCCAGCAGGTAAACACGCCCATAGCAACACACCTCAGCCTCACCGCCGGTTTCCCCTTTTCCTCACTGCAAAAAGGGAACTAAAAGTAGGTAAAATCCTCTTGAAAATAGCGTATTTTTCATTGATTTGAGCCGATAAATCAGTCTATTTGCCAATAGAATAAGATTTTTGCACTTAAATTAAGAACAATTCATCTCCATCTTATTTCAAGTGCAGGATGTCTAATTATCTTATCTTAGGGGTAGAAATTTTCATTATATTGGCAAATAGTCTTATTTAGCTGCTCAAATCAAGGAAAAATATAAAAATTTTAAGAATATTTTACTTACTTTTAGTTCCCTTTTTGCAATGCTGTCTCCATAAACGGCACAATGCGTAGAAGAAGACAACTTCTATGTTTCATCTTATAATGAAGTGTAGAAGAAGATTTCTTCTACATAAATGCATTTTTGTGTGAATACATTTTTATTTATTTATTAAATTTACAGTTTTTGATTTTAATTTTTACAACGGAAATGTTTATTTACACGTCTTTATTGTGTGAAGAAGCTGAAGTGACATTACATTTTTCATCTGGCGTATCCCACGGATGTACAGGAACCCTTTAGGTTCCACAAACTCTGTTTTCCTCAAGGTTTCATGTTCAACACAGAGAAATGAGGTCTGGAAGTTCAAATCAGAGCGAGGCTCTCAGACTAAACAGATTTCATGTGACTTTTGCAGGCCAGAGCAGCTCTGGAGCGAGAATACAGCAGCCTGATGGCCATCGGTGCCGACAGGAGAATAGAGGAGGTGAGGAACCAGCGCCTGGACACACGGCCTGAATGAGGACGTAGGATCCGCTTCACCTTCCTCTCTTTCTTCTTCCAGGACGACGATAAGAACTTCCGCCGAGCGCCGTCATGGAGGAAGAAGTTCCGACCCAAAGACATGAGGGGGATGTCGCTGGGTGCGTCGGATACGCTGCCGGCTAACTTCAGAGTGACGGGCAGCAGCGCGGCGTCGCCCTCCACGCAGCCAAAGAGAAGCCCGATGGACGGTAAGCAGCAGGAGCCGAACCGCTACCCGCATGTTTTCTGTCTTTACCTCCTTTGACTCGGGTCAAATCTGCGTGGAGAGCCTCTCTCAGCTCAGACGACCCGTCTTAATGCTCCCTGAACGGCTTTGCTGATCTGCTGCTGATTCTGACGCTCTTTGACTAACGGCATGTCTTTGCATGCGGTTTCCCCGACGCGGCGACGCAGGAGCTCAGTGTATACAGAGGCTGGACACGGCCACAGTCAGGACCTACTCTTGTTAACACACAACGGTAAGGTCACACACGGCAGCTGTGGTGGAAGAGTCAGGCGGAGCAGGAGAACGTACGGAGCTCAGTTAGCGCCACCAGTTCAGTCCCAAGAACCGCAAACCGTTCCTGAGCCCAGAATTAAGCTCTTAAAACAATAAAGTTGGTATTTTCCCTGCTGTAGAGAGCCAGACCATAATATAACTTCATAATGAAGTTTATGCAGGTGGACCTGAACCGTATCCATCAGAACCCCAACATGTCTTCATTGTCACCAGCAGAGGGCGCTGCCTATATTTAGAACTGAGAAAAGCTGCAGTTTTAACTAGGAAAATTAGATTAAGACAGAAATAGTTAACCCTAATAAATATGTGCTATATTAATATTTAAACAGGTATTCATGATATTTAGTTACAGCTGTCAGGTGTAACATTATGACCCTAGACTGGAGAAGAGAGCAGCGCTCATTGTCTCGTTATCACATCATCTCAAGTCTCTTTCCAGAGTCAGCTTCCATCAGATCCTCCAGGTTGGTGAGAAAGTTTCCTCTCTAAGGAAACCCAGCAGGTTGCATCAAGTCTCTCCAAGCAGCATTCACTCCTCCTGAAAGAGCGTAGAGCCACAGTGGACAGTCGTCTGCATTGTTGATGGCTTTGCAGCAATCCCTCATACTGAGCATGCATGAAGCGACAGTGGAGAGGAAAACTCCCCTTTAACAGGGAGGAGAACCTCCAGCAGAACCAGAACCAGGCTCAGTGTGAACGCTCATCTGCCTCCACCCACTGGGGCTTAGAGAAGACAGAGCAGAGACACAGAAAGCTCAGAAGCTCACATTGACCCAGGAGTACTTTCTATGTTAGAGAAGACAGAGCAGAGACACAGAAAGCTCAGAAGCTCACATTGACCCAGGAGTACTTTCTATGTTAGAGAAGACAGAGCAGAGACACAGAAAGCTCAGAAGCTCACATTGACCCAGGAGTACTTTCTATGTTAGAGAAGACAGAGCAGAGACACAGAAAGCACAGAAGCTCACATTGACCCAGGAGTACTTTCTATGTTAGATGGTAATAGAGGATGATCTGCCTCCCCTGATGATGTCACAGCTAACAGAACGCCAGACCAGGTGTACCTTCTATGATGAAAAAAATGACAGAACAAAAAGTTAAAAAGATGAAAAAACGACAAACGGTGCAGATTGGAGAGCAGTAGGAGAACTCAGCAAGTGAACCCTTTGTTTGTTAGAAGCAAGAAAAATGTAAGGATTTCAGGTCAAAAACTTTTTATTAATCCTCAAAGGGAATCAAACTTTCCTGTACCTTCTAGTGGCATCCTTACCTCAACGGATCAGGGCTGTTTGAAAGGTGGTCATAATGTTATGCCTGATCAGTCGATCTCTGGTCACGACCCAATCAGCTGTTAGAGGTTCTGTGGTCCAGGATCAGTTTGCATGGTACATGGGAAGAATATGGGTAAAACTTTACTAAGTTTTACTGTTAGAATAAATAAATAAAAATATTAATAAAAAATAATGAAGCGGTGGAAGAAATTTCTCTGACTTCCTGTTTTAGTTGATCTTGTCGGCACTGATGGAGCTCCGTAGGTTCTGCCTGTAGGACTCAGCAGAATGCTGCTTTCATGTGTTGGAGGTTCCTGCTTTAATAACACGTTCTACGCCTCTCCTCTCTTTTCCTCCTGTCTCCACCATCCATCCATCCATCCATCCATCCATCATCCATCCATCCATCCATCCATCATCCATCCATCCACCCCTCCCTCCCCCGCTTCTGTCCTGCTGTCACTGGTTTCTCTCCTCCCTTCTCAGTTTATCCTCATTATTTCTATAGGTAGCCGCTGGTCCGAGGATGAAGGGGAATTCCCTGCATTCAGAACCAGGATGATGAACTGAGACGACGCTAAAAAGGATGATTTTTATCGACAGAATAGAGACTTTACCGAGAGGAAACATTCTAGATTAATCTACGTTTTTATGATATTTATGTCAACCAAGGGGGAGTTATGATTTGGAGTTATTTAACCTCTTTCCTCCTCCTGTCCCCGTAATCAGCCCACTTTATAAAAAATGTTTGTCTGTAACTGAATGTTTCTATCGTCTGGAGTTTGTATATTTCTACCAAAAGACGTTTTATCTAATCTTTTTGATAATCCTGATTATTGACCAGATGTATGTTTTCCTTCTCTAATCATTGGATTTATTCTTAAGTGACTTTAATATGACATAACTTAATTCATATCCTTTTTCCCTTTTGTCAGCTTCTGACCTGTGAGTTTGTGTAAAAGCGGCTCGTAGTTGAACAGACGTGTGAATATCAGATTAACTGTTAAACAAACTCTTGAGTCGTCCATCGCCTCCAACCAAACCGCAGGCCACGAATATCACGAGAAACCGAGTGTTTCTGCTTTTATTTTCATATCTAATACCAAAATATCTGAACCTCCAGAGTTAAAGCCATAAAACAGTAGCAGGAGAAGCGATGTGAAGGCTGCTTTCAGTGAAATCAGACCTCCAGGTTTCCCTCACACGCCTTTCCCTTTAAGAACAGCCCACCTTCCTCCCCTCCGCAGCGCCGGAGTCTGAAGGCGGCGACTCCTTTTACGGACCAAGTTCACCGAGGCCTCAGCTGATCCCCGCTGCCATCACTACTCACCCTCCAAGGCGGTGCGATCCACCCATTAAGCTTTTTTAACATCACTTTGTACTAAGATTTTATAGCAAGCCTTATTGTTTACCTCCTTTCCTGTCTCTCTTATTTATTATCGGTTGTCCCTTCGGAGCTAAAGCTCCTCTTCGTTCCTCAGAAACGGGTTCTGACGTTCGTCTTCACGGAGAACGAGAAGAACCGACGGTTTCTTTTCCGTGTAGCTTATGCAGAAACTTTTTATTTTGTCCTTGTGATTTTAGTCATTTATGCACAAAGCAAATCATGTTGCTGTTTTTATTCCTGCTTCTCCTGTTGGATCTTCTGTTCTTGTAACAATGATGTACAGTCTGAGTACTTATGAGCTATTTTTATCACAGTATTATTTATTGCTTACTTTCAATAAAATGCTGAAGCGTATTTTCCACTGCAGACCAGAAGCCTGAGGTTCTGTCTTTTATGGTTTCCTGTCACGTTTGTTGCCTCGTCGGTTCCAGGATCTCAGACGTTGCCGTCAGCTCATCATGTTGCATGAAGATAAAACTCATTTTTGGCCTTTTTAATTTATTTATTCCAGCCGTTTTCAACATGCAATCTCAATGAGTTTTAAAAGCATTTACTAGATACACAAGTTTGCATCTGGAGACTGTTTCTAAGTCCACAGGTAGGGCTAAGCGATAAATCGATTTAATCGATTAATTCAAATTTACAATTCTTTAAGATTTCGTTTTTGGAAAATCTGGATTTTATTTTGCCAATACACTCATTGGGTTTCCATGAAGAGAACAGCATGTGATGCTGAATATATGTTTAGGCAAATGTATCCTCAAAATATTGTTAAGTAGAAACTTACTTTTTTTTACCATAATACGAGGTACTTCATTTACTTATTTACTTTTTTTTTTTAACTTAGTTTGAAGTTCACAAGTGCAGTGAAGCCTGTTCTTAACTCAATGTGTAAAACCACTAGCAGCAAACGTTTTGTTATATTTTCATTGTTTATAATGGCACGGCTGCCATCTTGTTTTACAAGCATGTTTCACAGCTTGTTTTTAGTTGCACTTTGAATTCAGGTCAACTCCCTGACGAAATACTTGACATAAAAGCAAGGTTTTAAAATAATTTCTTTAATTTCTTTTTATGAAACAAAAAGGAGGGGAAAAAATCGATTAATTGGATTTGGTATGATAAAATCGGAGATTTATTTTTTAATCCATATCGCCCAGCCCTATCCACAGGGTGAAATGAAGACGTCCTGGAGCTATGTAATGTGCTTGAAGAGGAATAAATGTTGGCTAATTTACTTATGAACTCATTTTTAATGCTAAGAAGATATTTTGCAGCAATTCTCACGTCAGACAGAAATGACGATCAAAATGCTGAAGGTCACAGAGGGATGGAGGAAAACATGAGATAACTACCAATAGACATTTATGGCAACTGATATCACAATATTTCCAGTAAGGGTTTAAATATACCCATAAAATCCAACCATTATAAATGCCTAGCAGGTTCAGTTTGTCACATTTATTAACTTTTAAACTCCTGGCATCATTCTGGCTGATATTTGACCTCTGTTGGCATAATTGGAAGGATTCTGAGTAATGAGATTTTCAGCAGGGTAGGGTTGCGGGTTTGGATCCGTCCTGTTTCAACCATCTAGCTGCTGATTAGAGGTGAAATTGAAATCTCCATCCACTTTGTGCGGTGCAGGCCCACAGCATGATGCTGCCACCACAACACTTGGATATTGAAATCTTTATTTCTTTCACACTTAAATCACAAATATCAGCAGAAAATGAACAATATAACCCTCACTGAGTTGGAGAAAGAAGCTTCTGCTTAAATCATATCTAAAATAATGAAATACTTCACACGGTATATACATTTACTCCTGTGTATCGCAGTCATCCAGTCTACATAATCCTCAAATATACTGATTCAAGTAATTGTTCTGCAGCATCTACACCCATGTCACATTATGAGATTAGTTCATAAAATCTTTTTGCTTTGATATAAGGAGAACCAGGATCTGATTGGCACCTAAGATCCTTAAAATACTTGTGCGCATAGGAACCTAAAACATGCCTGACTCAATTAGTTGAACCCTAAATTGTAGATAAATGCTGGCACTGATATATGTTTGAGTGATATATGCTGAATTGCTGTTTGTCCAGCCCTTTTTTTCAAATTGCTTTTGTTGTGCGGTGCCTTTGGGGCGCATCAACGGGGGGAATTGTTAGAGATTACAGAGACTGGACTGCAAAATTGGTTACCACGTAAATTACAGATAAACGGACTCTGGAGGCACAGAGTCTGACATGCTTGGATTGGACAGAAGGACTGATTAGGGGAAAATGTCAGCAAGGACGCGTTTGCATTACAGCATGATGATCTCCACCAACGTGATGAACAGAACCCTAATATCATGCTGTGGGTGGACACATGGTTCCTGTTTAATGTCTGTGTGAGAGAACAAACAAGGTTCTCACGTACCGGTTGTGTTATGAGAACCCAGAACTGAAGCTGTAAGCATTCCTCTGCCTTTTAGATCAAATATGGTAAAATATAGTTACGGTTTGAAGTCTTTATTACTACAGAAGTCTACAATAGAAACTCCACATTACCAGATAAAAGCACCAGGGGTGACCGCAAACAGGCCGGTTATTTAACACCAACAACTGGAGAACCGTTCCTAAATCTCGACAATATGCACCAATCAGCATCCCGACCCTTTGCAAACAACCCGTTATATAAAAGTGAAAGTTGAGTGGAAGGAAAAAGTGTAATGAGATTTACCGCGGGATTGAGAGGATTCTAAACAAGGTCCATTTGAGGCCTTTTCTTAAGCCAACAGACAGCAGCTGGAGCTTCAAGAGCGAAACAGCATCTTACCCGGTCCAAGGAAAAAAAAAGGCGTGACCGCTGCTCAGTGGTCAAGATTTTCTTTACAGATAAAGTTTAATTTGGACTAGTTTAGAAATTAAGGTCCCAGAATCCAGGTTTCATACCATGTAGTGTGTCCTTCCAGTGGGATTTGGTACCGCGCCACATTGCCAGAAGTACCGACCTGCTTTAATCACCATGGCGGCACCAACAAGCTGGTTTGACCTGAACCCCACAGAGAATCTATGGCGTATTGTCAAGAGGAAGATGCAACCTGGGCTTCCTGAACACCCCAGCAGAACCACTGGTCGTCTCCATGCCACACCGCATTGATGCAGGAGCTGCTGCACAAGGAGCCCAGACCAAGTATTGTATTATAGTGTCCTTTTCTTTATCAAGACATTTCTAATGGTCTGATGAAATATTTTACCCTGAGAAAAATCTATTTAATTACAATTATCAGCTGGAAATCGGAGTAATAAAACCTTCCAGTGTGTAAATTATCTATTTGGGCTTCTTTGATAGAAATAAATTAACTTTTCTTCCAGTTTTCTATATAATGTTATGTATTTAATAAGTCATCTCATTATCGGGTTTTCTGGGGCGTAATTTACCGGGAAAACTCCGGTTCGGTGCCCCGGGAGGCCGGTGCCAGCCCGGAGCAGAAGGCTCGTTAGGCCCCGCCCCCCCCCGGTGACGTCACGGTTGGATCGGGATCTTGGGAGAGCCGGAAGAGTCCCGGAGAGAGCGGAGGGTTTCCACAGACCTCAGAACCGGACCGCGTTACCGCAGCCAGCCGACTGGACCGAACCATTCCCCCGGGAGACGGTGAGTGTCCCGGGCGTTAGGACCCACCCGTGGGCCGGTACCGGTACCTGGGTCCCGGTGGTTATTCCAGCAGGAAGGCTAGCGCTAGCCCCGCTGCTAGCTGGCTGGAAAACCGCAACAGGAAATTCCGGAACCAGAACCGACGCCGTTCGGCAGCCGAGTCTCAGTTTTCCCCGTCCGGTTCTAATCGTTTATAGTCGTTTAAACGTCAGACCCGGAGGAGCGAAGGTGGAAACGGGACACGGGCCGAACCTCCAACCCGCCGGTGTGGTCAGATTTATCCGCTAATTGGCTGATTGGTCGGACTGGAGGTGACGGGTCCCTGCAGGAGGTCCATTCAGGCGGTTCTGGCCTGATCCGGTTCCGATAGGCGACCATTCTGCCGTCACCTGTCAGCCGCACCGACTCACCTGGCCAGGTGAGCAGCAGCTGGGTGTGGCTGAGCTCCCAGCAGCCACGCAGGTTCCCGGGCTCTCTGCAACAGATGGAGGTTCTGATTAAACCCAGATGCTGCTGAGTCAGAACCAGAAACGGGTCCAGAGGTTCGGTTCTGACCGCCCTGGTCCTCCCAGGTGGTCCTGATCCAGAGTTCCGGTCTCAGGTGATCCGGCCTTGGTTTAAAGCTGTCATCGTGTAACAGCTTTTAAAAGGTTCAGTTTTTACGCAGTGATTTAAAATCAAGAAGCAGAAAAGCAACAATTATTGCTGCTGTAAAAAAATATTTTTAATTAATCACTTAATTTCCGCTCATTTATGCAGATCTTAAGCAAACCGTATATAGAGGAAGTTTATAAAAGGTTCAAAGTCCTGGTAGCTCAGGTAAGCGGTGGGTCTGGCTGCCCCACTGTGTCAGGGCAGAAATTGGGATATAATTAGTTTTACTAAATTAGAAATACTGAATCTGGGTCAGGTGTTCTCCGTAATGATTAGGGTGGCCCGACATTAGGAAAACCACCAGTTAATGTTCTTTATTTAAAGGGACACTCATGATGAAGAATTTATCTTTTTTGTTCCAATTAATAAAAAATAAAAAAACGGGTTGGCTGTGTGCATATTTTTACATTCTGTCCAACAGGTTTATTTCCAATCTTTGAATCAGTTGGATTTTTTATTTTAGTTCATTTATAAAGCGTCCGTACGTCACTTTCCAGGCAAACGTTGGGATCTACTAAAAAAAATAAACTTTAGGGGAAAATATGTGTTCCTCACAGCGGCTCTGACCCAAAGGTTCAATTTCTCTCCATTTAAGATTTTAATCATAGATAAAGTTCATCATCAGCATTCAGAACCGCAGAGTTATTCATAACTATTTAAAATTACCTTTTCAAATTCCTCAGCTTGTCCATCTGAACGCACGGCATCATGGGAGTTTCAACATGGGGCTCGGTGTGAGGCTTTTAAAACAGTTTTTAACAAGTTATTTAATCTTTTACCTCTAATTCTCACATTTAATGAACTCCTCTCCACGGCACCACGAGACAAAAACAACCAGCGGACCCGATTTAACACACATTAACACATGGGCCGTACGATTCTGGCACAAATAAATTCTGATTTATTTCACCCACAACTGTGATTTAATTTACTTTTCTCTACTTTAACCACAAGCAACAAAAACGGCCTGTAGATAAAGATGTTTGTAAAGCAGGAGTATTTAAAACACGACATTTAACTGTATTTATTAATCAGATTACTATTATTATTATTATTATTATTATTATTAATAATAATAATAATAATAATAATAATAATAATAATAATAATAATAATAATAATAATAGCTTTTAATTGAGTTGTGCATCAATTCCTGTTGAATATAAAGAGCGACCAACAAACTAGTCTATGTATTAAACCGTCTGACCGCTACTTAACTCTGTGGTGAGATTCCTGAAGGTTTCTGGTAAAAAGTCTGATTATATAAACTCTAAAACAAATAATAAAACTAGATTATCTCACTGCTGCAACTCTCTTCTCTTCCATGTGGAGCAAACTCACTTTAAACATAATTACTGTCGCCTAAATGACGTCTGATCCATTAATTGTTACGTAGACAAAAACTTCAGACCTGCGATTAGGAAATTGTTTATTTAAATGGCGATTATATTGCAAATGTGATTAATTAGTCTGTTGCAATGGAGCTGACTTTCTTCTGATATCTGCAGGGGTAAATGTCCCCCTGAGAGCAGCTGGAGAACCACACAGAACCAGGAGGTTCTCCTCCATCACCTGAACCTGTAGAGGTTCTGGTGACGGAGGAGAACGCGCTCCAACTTCCTGAGGAAATAAAGTTTCTGGTTCCTCCCACCTGGTGAGAGATCCAGGTGAGGTCAGCAGAGACACCAGGAACCCGGAGCTAAAAACTCTCTCAGCTTCCGCTCCGAGCATCCAAATGTTGCAGAACCCGGGCCCTCGAGGCCTGGAGATGGATCCATAATGAGCAGAACCACTCAGAACCTGCTGGTTTCCACTCATCAGGTGTAAAAAAAGGTTCTTTTCCAGGGAAGCTGAAGAACTTTTCTGCTGCGGACGCCTGAGGCTGAACAAAGCTGAGCGGCCCGTTGGTGTTCGGGTCTGCAGGGGGGAAAGGTTCTACCTGGAACCCCAGAACCGACCCGTTTACGAATGAGGAGAAAATGAGATGAAGGCAGAACGTTAGGCGTAACGCAGAACGTTTCCCCGGCTCGGACGGTTCTGTTCACTGATCTTGTTGCAGCAGCGGTTCTGGACCAAAGCCCAGAGTCTGGGCCAACCTGAGGAAACGTGTCTGAACGTCTGATCCGTCTGTTTTCAGCGCGCGAGTCGGGCTGATCGAAGATGTGGAAAGCCGCAGCGGGTCAGAACGTCAAGGTGGCCGTGGACGACGGCGGAGATGACTGGGAGACCGACCCGGACTTCGAGGTTCTGGCCTTCACCGCCTCGGCTCTCGGTTCCCTCCTTCCTCCCGCTGTTCTGCGTGTTGACGGGTTTTATTTTTGGGATCCTTGCAGAACGACGTCTCTGAGAAGGAGCAGCGCTGGGGGGCGAAGACGGTGGCCGGATCAGGACACCAGGAGCACATCGAGTAAGGCCTCCTCCTCTGTGTTAGACGCTCCTCAGACCGGGTTCTAACCGGGTCTCCTAACCGGGTCTCCTCCTGTGCCGCAGCATCCACCAGCTGCGGGAGACCGTGTCCACGGAGCACACCAGCCTGAAGCAGAAGGAGCTGGACGACATGCCCAAGGCCTCACACGGGTACGGAGGGAGGTTCGGCGTGCAGCAGGACCGCATGGACAAGGTAGGAGGCGCCGGGCCCAGGAGGCGCCGCTGGTCTCCTCTGGGTCCAGAGGTTAGGTTATCTGGATTAGGGCTGGACGGTAATTCAATAACTATAATATAGTTTTCCTTCCTTTTGCATTCTATCATGTAGGTTAATATTACATCATTACATCCTCTCAACCAATCACAATGCAGACCCAGGAACCAAGCTCCGCCCCCTTCAGAGAGTTCAGAGAGCACATGTTCTTTTTCATATTGTAAAAACTTGCAGTTTTGGTAAAAAGTTGGTTAAATAAAGGATTGAGTCCTTTATTTAAAAATAGGTCATTAAGTAACAGCATAAAATGTCCAGGGCTGCATTTAAAATAAATGTTTATGAATTTGTTAATTATCGATCAATGATTTTTATTTTATCGATATCCTTTTTTTCCTCTTTCGTCCAGCCCTAATCGGGAGCTTTTAATCCTCCAGAACCTTTCAGTCTCAGGTTTTAACGACCTCCTTCATTTCCTGCTGCTGTTTTTAAAATGTTGTGATTTAACAAACCGGTTTAACTTCCTGTCTGGAGCCACTGAAGCTTGTAGGGATGATGTTGTTCCCCCATTGTGACGGAAAAAAACAGAATCTGGCCAAACAGCTGAGCTGCAGCGCAGCTTCACGCCTTGAAAGTTTGACGTTTTCTTTGCTCACTTCCTGGTTTTTTGCGTAGCGTCCTTCGGGTTCCTCTGCTGACGCTCTGGGATTAAATTTACACGTTAACTCAAACTGAGTGTTAGAATCCAGGAAACCTTTAAAATGAGGCGAACCTGTGAGCTGCTGCTGGATCCTTCCTGTTCAGCAGCTCCACGCCTCGCTGGTCTGTTTGCTGCAGCAGGAATGTGATGAGTCTGCTGTCATCGGCTGGACGACTCCTCTCTGCCTCGTTGACCTACAGCGGCTCGCTCTGATGCCTTCAGGCATTAACCCAGCGGTGTCCAAAAAAATATATTACAATAAGTAACATAACCAAAAATACTAACCCTGCCCAACAAAATCTGATACATTTAAGAAAATATATTAAATTAAATTTTATTTATATAGCACCGGTTCATGAAACACGTCATCTAAAGGCTCTTTCCAAAGTCAGACTCCATCAGATCCTCCAGGTTGGTGAGAAAGTTTCCTCTCTAAGGAAACCCAGCAGGTTGCATCAAGTCTCTCCAAGCAGCATTCACTCCTCCTGAAAGAGCGTAGAGCCACAGTGGACAGTCGTCTGCATTGTTGATGGCTTTGCAGCAATCCCTCATACTGAGCATGCATGAAGCGACAGTGGAGAGGAAAACTCCCCTTTAACAGGGAGGAGAACCTCCAGCAGAACCAGAACCAGGCTCAGTGTGAACGCTCATCTGCCTCCACCCACTGGGGCTTAGAGAAGACAGAGCAGAGACACAGAAAGCTCAGAAGCTCACATTGACCCAGGAGTACTTTCTATGTTAGAGAAGACAGAGCAGAGACACAGAAAGCTCAGAAGCTCACATTGACCCAGGAGTACTTTCTATGTTAGATGGTAATAGTGGATGATCTGCCTCCCCTGATGATGTCACAGCTAACAGAACGCCAGACCAGGTGTACCTTCTATGAAGAGAAAAAATAACAGAAAACAAAAAGTTAAAAGCTGAAATAACAACAAACAATGCAGATTGGAGAGCAGTAGGAGAACTCAGCAGAGTGAGAGAAATAGACCCTGATGTCCTCCAGCAGCCTAAGCCTATAGCAGCATAACTATAGAGGTAGCTCAGGGTAACATGAGCCACTCTGACTAGAAGCTTTGTCAAAAAGGAAAGTTTTAAGTTTAGTCTTAAAAGTAGACGGGGTGTCTGCCTCACGGACCAAAACTGGGAGTTGGCTCCACAGGAGAGGAGCCTGATAGCTAAAGGATCTGCCTCCCATTCTACTTTTAGAGACTCTAGGAACCACCAGCAGACCTGCAGTCTGAGAGCGAAGTGCTCTGTTAGGAACATACGGGGTAATCAGAGCTCTGATATATGATGGAGCTTGATTATTAAGGGCTTTATACGTTAGAAGAAGAATTTTAAATTCTAGTCTTGATTTAACAGGAAGCCAATGAAGGGAAGCTAAAATGGGAGAAATATGATCCCTCTTGTTGATTTTCATCAGAACTCTTGCTGCAGTATTTTGGATCAGCTGAAGGCTTTGAACTGCATTTTGTGGACTTCCTGATAGTAAAGAATTACAATAGTCCAGCCTTGAAGTAACAAATGCATGGACTAGTTTAAACTATAGTCGTTCCCCAGGGCTCCACACGTCCATCTGGACCCGCTGCCACTGGGAGGCATTTCATTACGCCATAAAACGGACGAGCCAATCAGGATCGCCGGGCGAGGTTTCTGTAGACATGACGTGTCAGAGAAACGGATTCAGACAACAATGGCGGCTGGCAGCGAGGAAGCTAGTGTCCCCAGACGTCCCGGAGGTCCCGTTTTGGACGACCTGTCCCTTGAAATGTTGATTTCAGTGAATTATGATGGAGTAAAAAAGTTTAACACAGCAATACGTGTTTACCCAGTCCTGCCGCGGTAGAGGAGCTGAGACGAACGTTACAGATCAGGCAAACAAACCAACCCCCCCGACAGAGACTCTGCGCCTGCTTAGCATAATCAGAGACGTCCTCGGCTTGTATTAGAGAAATCTGGTCACCAGGTAACATCAATGCTGTTTCATCAGTGCTGTCCAGTCTACAATATTAATTATTTAAAAGACCAGAGTGCGGCTCTGAAGGCTTTTGGTTTCGCTGTGAGTGGCTGAAGTAGCGCGTCAGTAAAGATGACAGTTGGTTTATCCAATCATATGCGAGGATCTTTGATGAGGCCCCTCCCTCTGAAACACATCGCAGACGGCCGTGTGGAGCTCTGCAGACCGATTAGTCAGCCTGAAGTCCTCGTTAGTCCAAACGTCCCAATTTAACAGCTGGTTGGACCAAACCTGCAGAGGGACGATTTATTTCAGCCGTCAGGGAGCGGCTGGTCCGACTCTAAACTCATTTATTAACGGAGGAGCGTGAGGAGAGCGTAGAAAGTGTCTCTGAGGATGTGTGACGTTCTCTGCTGTTTGTGTTTGTCTCCACAGTCGGCGGTGGGTCACGACTACCAGAGCAAACTGTCCAAGCACTGCTCCCAGACCGACACGTCCAAAGGCTTCGGAGGGAAGTACGGCGTCCAGGCTGACCGCGTTGACAAGGTGCTTCCTCTGGCGGCTCCCCGCCGGACCCACGTCCATCTGTGCAACCGTAGAGATTAAATATGAAGCATTTTAACGCTGATAAGACCCGACAGAGTAGAGAAACCATGCAGTCGTTGATGTTTTAAGGCAGAGATTATTACACCTTTATTAATGCAGGTAGTCTCACTGAGAAACCAGTTCCCATTTATAAGACAGACCAGTTTTATTTATTCCAACATTATTTAAACCTCACAAGGTGCAAATGTTGAATTTGCTGCCAAGAAAACTTTGTGAATGTTTATAGTTTTGTTTCAATTAAGGATCAATCTTAAAAAGAGACGTTCAGCGCAGAGAAAGATGCCAACGTCTTCCTGCTCAGCCTGTAAACAAAGACGACAAACGTTTTTCTAGACGGGCGGTTAAACGCAGATATTCAAAATGAAGGGACTCGTTCAGGAACAGGAACCTTTTCCTCTGAGCATCAGAGACGCTGATAACACCCATAAATCCCCGTCATGGCTGACGGTTCCACATCCAGAGAGCTGCCTTTCAGCGTCTCTCCTGTCGTTGCAGTCGGCCGTCGGCTTCGAGTACGCTGGCAAGACGGAGAAGCACGCTTCGCAGAAAGGTTTGTCCCGACACGTCTCTCTTCCCCTGCAGCCTCAGATTTCCTCGCTGACATTCCAGGAGGAGGCAGGAGAGGAATCGCTCTGATGGCAGGCGCCGCCCTGACCGCTCTGCTTTGCTCTGCTTTGCTCTGCAGACTACACCACCGGGTTCGGGGGCCGGTACGGCGTGCAGGCGGACCGGGTGGACCAGAGCGCCGTGGGCTTCGACTATCAGGGCAAGACGGAGAAACACGAGTCGCAGAAAGGTTTGTTCCCACCCTGCAGCCCTCCTGCTGACCCACCCGGTGCCGTTAGATCTTCTGAGATTTTATGCAAAGCAGGGAATAAATGTGAAGAGCTGCTCTCTACTTATAGGAATATAACTCTGACTCAGGGTCAGTTGTAATTACCTGGACTTTGACTAGACCACCTCTAACCCTGAGCATCCCCACAGCATGATGCTGCCACCGCCTCTTAGGTCTGCTTTGAGTGAAACGGGCGTCTTTCAGTGCCGCCATCATCCTGGGCGCAGCAGACTAGGGGTGTGCAAATTAATCGTCATGACGATGCATTGCGATTCTAGTTTTCGCGATCCAATGCATCGATTCTTGATGCCAAGTATTGATTATTAATTTAAAAAAACGAATAAATAAAATTGCATGAATGGTTGGCTAACATCAGCCAAAAACAAGTGGAATACAACTTCCAGTCCAGTAGATGGCGCTGCAGATGTGTTGACGCCCGCTGCCTTGTGTCACAAGCATTTCGTTCATAAACAAAACATGGAAGAGACTGAGAACATTCGCTCGCCTCCCTCACATGTCAAGTCAGATGTTTGGACGCATTTTGGCTTTAAAAACAAAGAAGGTAAAAACGAAATTGATATGACGCACGTAATTTGCAAACATTGTTGCATTGTAATGAAATACTGTGAGAACACAACAAACTTAAAAAGGCAAACACATGCACATTTTAATGTTTTTTAATTTCATTGGTTTAAATGACCACTGAGGCCATGTAAACGGCACTGATTATCCTTATTTTGTTATTTTAAGTTTTATAAATCCTAAGCACTTTTTGTCAGTGTGTCCACTCCAGTAATAGTAATATTTATTTTCATGGCAATACCTCCAAAAGTCGTTTCAATAAATAAAAATATGTATGAATTCAGTTGCTTTCAGTTATGTATCAATTGAAGACACTATCCAGATCATACACAGCCAGTCAGCCTCTGGTAATGGCTGTTTTTTTTTTCTAACAATGTTCAGTGAAAATATCACAATGCATCGCAATAATTCAACTATCGTAATGCATCGTGATAGAATCGCATAGTGACTTCTTTGTTAATACCCACCACTACAGCAGACACACCAGCAGCTGGTTGGATTTAACCTTCTGTGGGATGAAAGTCTCCATTTCAGACGTAATCTTCATCTTTTTTCTCCTCCGTCTTTTTTTTTTTTCCTGCCGCCGTCGGGGACGTGTGCAGATTATGCCAAAGGCTTCGGAGGAAAGTTTGGCGTCGAGACGGACAAGGTGGACAAGAGCGCCGTGGGCTTCGAGTACCAGGGCAAGACGGAGCGGCACGAGTCTCAGAAAGGTCAGTGGAGTGTAAACGGAGGTCAACGTGTCGTTTTTCATCCGTCAACCCGGGTTCTTGTTCTAAATCTGCTCTGATTTTAACGGATGGAAGAAGCTGATCGTCCTGGGTTGGTTCCTAATCCAATATTTTCTCCCAGGTTCTATAATGAAGGCTTTTACTTAGCTGTCTTTGGATCCAGAGTGTTTTCTGAGCGTCTGCAGGCGGAGCCGCGCCTTCGGTTCTGCCCCGACTCGTCTGGGCTGCTCGGTGTTGTTGCTGCACGGCGGCTCCACCTGCAGCAACATGCCACTTCCTGCAGGAACAGCTGGAAGATGAGGCGCGGCGGCCAGATAAATGTGTGATAACTGGGTCACATGTTCTGGTCGCCGTCGCTGTTTAAGACGAGCCGCGCTGCAGGCAGCGTTCCCTGGTGGTGGCGATTAATAATCTCCTGCTGGGTTAAATAATTCCTTTGATTCTGAGCTGCAGAACTGATCCGCTCACATGTTGGACTTATTTAAACTTTATCACATGGCAGGAGAATCCATCCTGATTGGATCTCAGAGCGACCACCATGCTAAGCTAAGCTAATGTGTATTTTCTCATCAGAACGTTTGACCTGAGATGATTGGATAAATGTATTAACTACAGCTGCTGGTACCGTCTGCAGAACCTCCCAGTGCATCAGCTGGGAGCCGCAGGTCCGTTTCACCTCAGTGCCACTCTTCTCCTCCGCAGACTACGTGAAGGGCTTCGGGGGGAAGTTCGGAGTGCAGACGGACAGGCAGGACAAGTCGGCTCTGGGATGGGACCACCAGGAGAAGCTGCAGCTCCACGAGTCCCAGAAAGGTACTGACCCGGTCCGGCCGGGCTCGCCGCTTTATGTGTGGACGTTCAGAGACGTTTATGGTTTTATGATCAGCAGCGACGGAGGATTTCATTTACAGGATGTCTGCAGATCAGATCCGCTGTTTACAGAACTAGGTTAAATCAGTTTTCTCTAAGTTCTGCTTCAGAGCCCAGATTTTTGCAGAACTTCCCCGCCTCTGGGCTGGTTGGGACCGACGCTGTTGGTTCCTCTGCAGCTCAGCCTTGATGTGGCTTTGCTACAACTGTTTGGGACGAGGTCAACTTCCCCAATCCTCATGCAAAAGAGGAAGAGAAACCACAGATTTGATTAGCCCGTCGGTCCTGCGGCTCCGTCTGTGGGACACGTCTCCCTCTGCGACGCAGACCCAACGGGTCGGTTCTGAACCGCGTTTATTCCTGAAACGTGACGAGCTGAACTGCAGGTTCATCTCAGGGTCAGGAACCGGTTCTTCTGGAAGTTCCTGCAGGAAACACCGGCTCCCTGGTTCTTACAGGGGGAGAGAAGCTGTTTGGTTTATTTAAATAACTAAAAGTGGAATATTTCAAAGTGTTCTCCTGTGCCGCCGATTCCCGGATGAACTCTCCTGCTCTCCAGACATTAGTTGGATGAAACGATCCCGTTATGAAGCTTCACTTTAACTTCAGATGAGCTGATTTCCTCAGTAATTAAACGCTGAAATAAATCAAACATCGACTGCGTTATATCTGTCTGACCTCCACTCAGTGGGTGAAGCAGCGTTTGGGTTAAAGTCTAAGGAAACGCAGCAGATGGAGTCACAGAAGATGAAGGTCCTGCTCCTGAGGAAGTGCTTTGAAACGCTGTGGAGTTGGTCTGTTTGTTGTAATTTGTTGGGAAGCCATCCCTAAAGCGGGTCGGTGCCTTAAACTCGTTAAATGGACTTAATCGAGTGGCAGAGATTAGAAGACGATGTATTCTGTGGGTCCAGGCGGGAAAATAAACGCCTCACCAGGAAAAGATTCAGATCATCCAACACAGTTTAATATGAGCAAAGATAACCTGATTCTAATTAGTTCTCATTAATTAAGGGAATACACGGTCTTCACCAGGATGTTTTTTTTTTTAGGTGGACGGCTGGCGGGTCGAGCTAATAAAAGCTAGCGTTAGCTAATAATGTTCAGGAGGTTTACAGCTGCAGTGATAAACGTTCTTTACTGACTTATCTATGTTGTTCTCAAATATCCGTGTCATATTGACCGTTACGGTCATTTTTTATGAGCCTAACGGTCTGATTTCAGCGTAAACTTTGACAACTTCTGCCGTAACGGTCCATTGCGCTGAACCCTGGGATGAATCAGTTCAGACCAGCCAAGGCCCATAAACCCAATAACTGGTTGACCCGACGCCTGCATTAAACACATTAAAGGCTTTCCCAGCATCGGCATCCGGACTTTGACTAGGCCACATCTAAACCTTAGTATAGTTCAGGGATGGGCAACTGGCGGCCATCACTCAGCGCGGCCCGCGAATAGCTCAATAATAATTTAATAATAATAAAAAACAAAAAAAACAAAAATTGTAATTATACTTTTGACAGATAGAGGGCGCTCCGTACCCAAACAATAGCGGGCACGGGCCGCTTTGCAACAGCAAGGAAGAGAGTCAGGAGCCATGGACACTAGCAGTGGCATAAAGAGAACTTGACCAAGAAAATCGCATTTTTTAGACAAAATGGGAAGAAGAGTAGCTCTTCACCGAATTCAAAAGAAAACCAATGTGTCTAGTTTGCTTGGAAACATTATCAGTCATGAAAGATTACAACTTAAGTCGACATTACAACACCTTGCATAAGGTTAAATATGAGAAGTACACTGGAGCTGCCAGAGCCGCTGTAGAGCTATTTGCAATCAGTTTTTTTAAACTTTTTTGTTCTTTGTTATGAAAGAGTTCAAATTCCTTTTGCACTTTTTTCAAGCAAATGTTTTGTCTTTGTTGCTTATGAAGGACATGTTAAAATGCATTTATTTTATACACAGAAACTATTTGTTATCAGTTTTTTTTAAGCAAACTTTTTGTTCTTTGATATGAAGGAGTTCAAATTCCTTTTTGCACGGTTTGTCTTTTGCTTAAGGACATATTAAAATGCATTTATATGCAGAAAATAGTTGGTGTATGTTGGTGCAGTAAACGTACAGATATAAATTCATATAAAATATGTTCTTATTGAGAATCATTTGTAGCGTCTTTCATATCCAATTATTTGAAGGTGGTCACGTGGCCCTCCAATGGTCGTGCTGAAAGAAATTTTGCCCTCTTCATCATGGAAGTTGCCCATCCCTGGTATAGTTCCCCGGTCATGCTGCTGTCAGAGCCGGTAGTCCAGGTCCTGAAGCAGCAGAGCAGCCCCACATCATCACACTGCCACCACCATGTCTGACTGTAGGCAGGGTTCCCCCTAAAAATGGGTGGTGTCTGCACCGTTTCCCACTGACCTCTGACCCTAACCGAGGCCTGCAGAGCTCAGTCGTTGTTCTGGGACCTCCTGGATGTGACTTGGTAGGCCGGCCTCTCCAGGGAAGGTTCTCCACTGGTCCATGTTCTCCGTGTGTGGAGGGTAGTTCTCTTTCCTGCTGTCTTCATCCTGGTTTGATGCCGCCAGGAGAATCAGTCGCTCTCTGTTCTCCTTGCTCTCTTATAATAAACGTGGAGCTGCAGGAAGCGGGACCACTGGAGCCGCAGCATGTGGCCGTAACCCCCGGAGATGTTTCCTCTGTTTCCTGTCCGGAGGTCACGGTGTCCTCTGCTGTCTGTCTGTGTGTGTTTAAGCTGTCTCTCTGTCCATATGTATGTGTTTCAGACTATAAGCGTGGGTTTGGAGGGCGGTATGGGGTAGAGGTGGAGAGGCAGGACCGGAGTGCGCTGGGCTATGAGCACAAGGAGAGCCTGGCCAAGCACGAGTCCCAGAAAGGCACAGAGACGTTCCTGATCCAGAACATGGCCGTTTCCCTTAGCTTGTCTGGCTCCATGCTCTCAGCCCCCCCCCCCCCCCCCGCAGCTCTGATGGACCAATGAGAAGCAGCCTGAATGATCCATTTCCTGTTTCAGCCGGTCCCGACAAAATAAAACCAGGAAATCAGTTCTTCATCTTCAGTCCTGCAAATTGGCTTTAGTTTTAATTGAAGGTTATCCGCTGCAAAAAGGAAACTAAAAGTAGGTAAAATCCTCCTGAAATTAGTCTGATTTACCAGCTTAAATCAATGAAAAATACACTATTTGCCAATGGAATAAGATTTTTGCACTTAAAGTAACAACAATTCATCTCTATCATCTTATTTCAAGTGCAGGATGTGTCTAATTATTTTATTTTAGGGGTAAAAATTCTCAGTCCATTGGCAAATACTCTTATTTGGCTGCTCAAATCAAGGAAAAATATACAAAATTTTAGGAACATTTTACTTACTTTTAGTTCCCTTTTTGCAATATTTATTCATCTGAAAAACAAATTCTTAAAGAAAACTAAAAGCTTCTGATGCATTTTTATCCTCATTCTTAGTGAGATATTTGCATTTCTGTGGAAAACGTTTCCTTTGATCCGTTTTCAAAGTTTTATTGATGAAAAGCTAAACTTAAAGACCCTCCTGGAGTTTTTCCTTTAGACTTTGGCTCCTTTTGTCCTTCAGTTTCAGCTCCTGCAGCGATCATCTGGAAAAGTCCTGATTAGTTCAGTATTTTTTTCCATCTCTTGATCAGTTTGGTTAAAGAAAATAAGATTTGCAATCTTAATTATTTGAATTTCCCTGTAGGATTTGATCCATTCCAACCAGGTACCTCATTAACGTGGGTGGGATAACGAATCATTTAAAAGAATAACCGGTACCGGTTCTGCTTTGCCTCCTTCCTGATGGCAGAAGCTTGAAGTCTTTCTGAGGATCTTTAAGGATCCACGTGTCCGTCTTGGTGACGCAGCAATCGTTGTACAGACCTTAACGCTCGTTGTGAGATAAACTGGTCTAAACCTGGACTCCCTGTGGCTCCGACTCTCAGCAGGTGGAAACACTCGACTCTGAGGACGACCCAGAGAACACATCAGCGGTAACGTCTGTTCTCCATGTTCCGCAGAGGTCTGGTGGACGGACGTTCCTAAAAGTAAAAACTTTGACTATTTGAAATCTGAGAAATGCTTAGGAACCCTGAAAATAAGATTTAGCTGGGGTCCCCTTGCTGGAGCTGAAATGTGACAAAGCTTAATGAAAAATCCGCCAAAGTCCAAAGGAAAAGTCTTGGATGAGCTCCAGAAATCCCAGAGACCTGCTGATAGATTTTTTTAGCTGCTGGGAATGAAACTAAAGAAATGAGAAGTGGATCAGGATGAGCGCTGCTCTGGTGCCGATGGATGGACCTTCTGCTGTCCATCCCAGAAAAACGCCGACTCTGCAGGATCACACGGTTCTGAGAACCTCCTGCTGCATGAAGCTCACCAGCATGCCGAGCTCCTCCTCCTCTGTCCTCCACGGCGCCGTTTATCGGCGGATCCGGTGCATGGTCCCGGCTCGCCGTGCATGCCACGCCCACTTCCTGTTGCAGCCGTGCACGAGGCTGCGGGCCGGACGGCTGCTTCCTCCTCGGGTCGGCATGAGCTCCTCAGACTCCTGCGGTCCGCTCCATCAGAGTTCCAGAGCCGATCTGAGCCGGACGCCCGGCTCTGATGATCGCGGCTCTGATGATCGCGGCTCTGATGATCGCGGCTCTGATGATCCCGGCTCTGATGATCCCGGTTCTGATGATCCCGGTTCTGATGATCCCGGCTCTGATGATCCCGGCTCTGATGATCCCGGCTCTGATGATCGCGGCTCTGATGATCCCGGCTCTGATGATCCCGGCTCTGATGATCCCGGTTCTGATGATCCCGGTTCTGATGATCCCGGCTCTGATGATCCCGGCTCTGATGATCCCGGCTCTGATGATCCCGGCTCTGAAGATCCCGGCTCTGATGATCCCGGTTCTGATGATGCCAGCTCTGATGATCCGGGCTCTGATGATCCCGGCTCTGATGATCCCGGCTCTGATGATCCCGGCTCTGATGATCCCGGCTCTGAAGATCCCGGCTCTGATGATCCCGGCTCTGATGATCCCGGCTCTGATGATCCCGGCTCTGATGATCCGGGCTCTGATGATCCCGGCTCTGATGATCCCGGCTCTGATGGACTCCGGCTCTGATGGATCCCGGCTCTGATGATCCCGGCTCTGATGATCCCGGCTCTGATGATCCCGGCTCTGATGGACTCCGGCCTCATACGCATCGCTGACTCTCTGCCCTTCGTTTTTTCCAGATTACTCCAAAGGTTTCGGAGGGAAGTTTGGCGTCCAGGACGACCGCATGGACAAGGTAGCGCCGCGCTTTGCGTGTTTGTTGTGCCGGCGGCTCAGAGCCGACGCCTGACGTGTTTGTGTCGCACAGAGCGCCGGAACGTTTGAGGACGTGGAGAGGCCCAAACCGTCCTACCAGAAGACCAAGCCCGTGGAAGCCGGTGAGAACTCTTCCTCTTCCTCTTCTTCAGTCTTCATCAGCAGCTTCTTCCTCAGCGTCTCCCCTCCCCTTCCTGAGCAGCGGGCAGCAGCACCGGCAGCATCAAAGCCCGCTTCGAGAACATCGCCAAGCAGAAGGAGGAGGAGGACCGGCGGAGGGCCGAGGAGGAGCGGGCGCGCCGACAGGCCAAGGAGCTGCAGGAGCAGGAGGAGGCGCGCCGGAAAGCGGAGAGGGCGCCGTCTCCCGTCTACGCTGCGAGCCCCAGTCCAACTCCCAGCCCCACTCCCCAAGCCCAACCCGATGCCGAGTACCAGGTGGGTTCTGGTTCCGCCGGCTCTTATGGCTCTGAAGCGTCGCAGGTTTAACCTCCCAGGCCTCGTTTTCTCCTCCAGAACGCTCAGGAAGTCCTGCGTGAAGCTGCTGCTAAGCAGGAACCGGTGTATGAGGAGACGGAGGACGCCGATGGCGACTACGAACAGCCGGACCTTTACCAGAACCCCGAGGAGCCGGCAGCAGCAGGTGACAGTCTGGAGTTTAGGGTCCTAAATTTTTCTGCCCTGGTGTCTCTCTGCGTTTCTGCCAGTTCTCAAAAAGACAAAAGAACTGAAACGTATTCATCCAACTTTAGGCCTTAAAGTCCAAAATGCCTCCAGATTTTCCCTCAGTATTAGGAAACTCGCTCTAAAAGTTTGTTTACGCCATGATTTGTAGTTCTGACTGAGGAGCGATTAGTCTTTGCTGTGACAGAACTACAAACCCCATGATGCAGTGCAGCTATGGCCCCTTCCCAGTCCGCTTCATCTCCTGACCCGTTTAAAAAAAACTGGAGTAACAGAAGTTCTGTTCAAAGAATTTAGTTTAGATTATAGAAATGTTATTGAAATAAAAATCTAAAGTATTTCTGAGTATTTTCAAGTTAAACTTTAATCCTGATTTCCTTTTTTTTTAATCAGGCAGCTCAGCTTGCAGCTCCTTCATCACTGGAAGGTTTTTATTTCCCGCTGCAGATTTAAAATCACTCAGAAAAAGTCTGAATCAAGTTGGAAAACCTGCTGAGAGGTTGAGCTCATTAAATTATTAAGCTCCTAATAACAAAGATTCTTGATGCGACTGGCAGAAACTGCAGCGTGATTCTGGGGCGACGCACTAACGCAGCAGCAGAGCGGACCCGTTCAGTACTCAGAGAGGTTCTGTTGGTTTGTGTTTGAACGCAGATGAGCCGGTGTACGAGGTGGGAGACGACCTCGGCGTGACGGCGGTGGCTCTCTACGACTACCAAGCAGGTGAGACTCTCAGTCAGAACCGAGTCAGCAGACAGAGCTGGACTCGCTGCTCTGGATCAGGATGAAACGTCAGACAGCAAGCCGCTCTGGTTCTGGAGGCCGGTGTAGGTACCAGATTGACTCGGGTCCTGCGCCTTCTGATGACATCACTATACATGGTTGGTTTAACGTTTGCTCAATTGAGCAAAATATTGTAATTGGTCTGGACAACTTACTAAAGTAATTATAGCGGGGTGTAGGTTTTATTCGAGAGCGGGATTACGGTTTGTAAACGGAGAATTTTAAAATCGCCATGGTCCCTGCGCCTCCTGATGACGTCACATTATGGCAACGCCACTCAAAAAAACTACATAGAGCCCGCAGTCTGCATTTGTAACAAATCAATTTTATTAAGTTAATTTAGCGGTTTCTTTTTTCTCAAAAGCTTGAACAAATATTCAAGCCATTTTACAAAAAAAATAAATAAATAATAGAAATCAACAAATATTTGACAATTGGCTCAATGTTTGGAAGAATATTGTTAACAAAAATGGAAGGGATAGCTAGACTAATTATTCCAGCATATATCTTAAATGTACCAAATACCACAATAAAAAAATATTCAAATTCATCACAATTTCATCTGGAATAATAAAAAAATATGTGATCAGAAAGAACATCAGTACAAAAAGGAGGAATTAATGTTATTTATTTTAAAGTGATGAATGCCGTGATAAAATTAAATTTGGCTGCTGACTTTTATTAAAAATGAGATGAGTTTATGGTTTAGTTTCCCTTCACAACTTGAAAAAAATTGGAGGAATTAAATTTCTCTAAGGTTGTAACTTTGATCCTGCAAAATCACCGATTAAATTGTCAGACTACCACAAAGTATTCCAAAATGATGTTAAAAGTTTTCATGCCTCGACTAATTTACAGGAAAATAACCATAAATTAACAAAATAAAATTGATTTGTAACAAATGGAGACCGCGGGCATAATGTAGTTTGTTTGAGTTGAGTTGCCATATGATGATGTCATCGGGTAGCGAGACGATCTGGTACCGACACCGGTTCCCTCAGAGATCTTTCTCCTGAGCTCAAGCTTGTGTTCGTTCAGCTTTGCTAGTTTTTTTATTTTCGTTGTTTTGTAGTTTAGTCCCTTTAAAAACTACCGACATTCATGTCGTAGATCATTCATGTCCTGCAGCCGCTGATTAAATGCTTGTTTGTAGGAAAAAACACCAGAACCTGACAGAAAGTCTGTCTGAATCTTTGGTTTTTCTTTAAGGCCAGTTTGGGTTTTTAACATCAATGCAGCATTTCTGACTCCTTCAAGGAGCAGAGCCGCAGAAACAGGCCCGTCGGGCTGAAAGTCGCTCTGGTTCTGGAGCTACACCCACCAGTTTCAGGGTAAATTATCTGTGAGCAGCGCCACCTGTTGGCCACATATTCTGCTGCACATCTAAAGTTCATTTAGAAACGTTGGATTATGATCATGAAACCATTTATTCCTGAACTTGTTAATTGGGTCTATTGGTTCTGTTTCAACTTTATTTAACCCTGCTGGCCTTTAAATCAAGAAGGGAGGTGATATGATGTTTAAACCCGCCACACATAGAAAGCCCGGCTTTGTTAAACTCACCTGTGATGTTCTCGCCTGACGGAGACTTGGTCCGACTTCTGGAACCGCTCAGATGCATCCAAAGCAAAGAACTTTGGGTTTAGGTGGAACCAGAGCTGCTCATTGGTGGAACTTAAACCCTGATTTAAAACTATATAGCCACGTTATGTTTATTTAAAAAAAAGAAAAAAAAAGAAAAAAGATTCCTCCATCTTGATAATATTTTCATGTTTGTTTTTTAGGCTAAATAGAAACCCAACACCGGGGCGTGATGCCCAGAAATAAACAGACGTGGCGCCATCTAGTGGCAGTATTGCTTAACTATCATGTTGGTTTGCTTAATTATTAAAACGGTATTAAATAATGGCACCGTGATCAAAGACCAACCGTTATTAATGAAATAAACCGATCTACAGCAACTTTAAGAGCCTCATATCAGAACATTTACTCACGTCAGTCAACTCTGAGTCACATCTGAGCCTCGGCAGGTTTAGCCTCCGCTTAAGTGAACGACGTTCAGACTGGATTCCCAGAGACATTCAAGGCTTTTCCCTCTGGGAATCATATTTATTTATGCATTGTTTCACTGGGAGATGCTAATAGCCGTTAGCAGCTTCCTGGTTTTATCTCCTGCTGTGCATCAGCAGTATGTACTTCTGTACTGAAAGGCTTTATTTACTAACTGAGCAAAAACAAAGCATAAAACACCAAAATAGCAACTAATACGCCAGCATAATTATTTATTTCATAAAAACTTTGTATGCAAGCAGAGTGAGCTACTGATATAAGTCAAATAACGTGGTTATGCACCTTTAAGTGGAGCTGGGTTTCTTCAGTAATCAGGTTAGTTATCCTCTTCTGCAGCGCCGTTTTTACTCGTTCCCTTCCTGTTTCAGCCGGCGAAGATGAGATCTCCTTCGACCCCGATGACATCATCACCAACATCGAGATGATCGATGAGGGCTGGTGGCGCGGCGTCTGCAGAGGCGCCTACGGACTCTTCCCAGCCAACTACGTGGAGGTGCGGCAATAACGCCGCTCCGCCCCCAGATTCCTTCCCACGTCTCTCCACCTCATGTTAGAGCTTCAGCACTGTGCGAGACGTCTCCGTCTCCTTTCTTTTCCTCCATCGTCTCCAAGATCTGGTTTCTGTGCAGCAGCAGACAGGAGGAGCAGGTTCCTCTGCCCTGGAAGCTGATCGGCGCAACAAGTCGAATTGTAAATTTGAGGCGTTTTCAGAGTTTATATCTTGCAGCTTGAGCTTTTATTCCCCAACGATGCAGTTTCAGATGAATCAGGGCGAGTTTGGTTACTGCTAAAACCATATAAATGTTTGTAGCTTTAAACTCAAAAACCCAGATCCGTCTCTCCATGTTGGACTGACTCCTTCCTGACTGAAGCTGCACTCGATGATTAAAACCTCTTTAAACGATCTCGGGGGGTTAACGCGTGAATTTAACGCGTTATCTTCCTGTAGATGAGTATTATGGACGCCATGTTTGAATCATGTCCTGTTGAATCATTTTTGAAGCTTCTTTCTGTCCCGTCGCTGTTTTTTTTTTTTTTCTTTCTAATTTCTGTTTTGCCGTTTTGAATGTTTCAATTTTATTTAGTGTCTTGGCGTCTCCTCGCCACCAGGGCGGGGCTGTTGAGCTCTGAGGCGATTGACCTTTATAACGCAGCATGTTGGCAGCATCCGGCTGCAGTGGAGGGAAAATCTCTTATTTCTGCTCTGCAGGACAGTTAAACAGGCGTGTTTCTGTCACCTTCATTCATCTCTGGGTTTTATAATAAAAGTGTCCTTTTCACATGTATTATCTTTATCTGTTCGCGGCTCTGACATCAGAACATGCTTGTCAATTTTCTTTTTTTTAAGTTTCAATAAATACAGTATGAACAATTAACCTTTCCTGAGTCCGTATTTTTTATTTTATTTTTATGTTACCTGAAACGTCAGCGTTCAGATGTTTAAGAGATAAGTTACTGAAGTGTTGGATATTGTGTTGCTTCGTTCTGAGCTGTGAAACGTTACCCTTTTAAATCCTGGGACTACAAAACCCGGTGGCCTCCAGAGCCGGAACATCGCCCCCCCCGCTCTGGTACCGGTCCATTAGACATGGCAGCCCAACAGCCCATATCCTGCAGGAGTTAAAGTGCAGGTACATCTGAAAAGCTTCAACGTTCTTCGTCACTCATTCCACAAAGTGAAACTCATAGATTCGTCACAGAGAAATAATTTAGGCCTTGATTTGTTGAAATTCTGATGCTTATGTCTTGCAGATAATGAAAATCCCAGTTTTAATGCCTCAGAACACTGGAAAAAAGTCAAATAGAGGAACCTTGGTGTCATTACCAGGCATCTACGAGGAAAGTTGAGTGGAAGGAGAAAGTGTGGCAGGAACAGGTGAACCAGCAACGGGGATAACCGCAGACTGTTGCTCAATGGTCCAAACTCCTCTTTTCAGATGAAAAGGTTTCCATTTATTCTGGAAATCCAGGTCAAAGAGCCTGAAGGAAGTGTGGAAAGGACCAGAATCCACAGAACTACTTTAAATCTGACTTTGTAAAGTACCTAGAGATGATGTGTTGTGAATTGGCACTATAAGAATAAATGTGAATCTATACGAGTTTCACTTCCTGAAGTGAGTGAGCCACATCATTGAACTGTTTCATAATATTTCCATTTTTGTGACGTGTGTTGGTGACAGATGGTAGGAGGGAGCAGAAGGTGCAGCTGCTGCTTTGGTCTGTGGTGGCGAAGAAAGCCGAGCCAAGAATGGAAGCTCTTCATGTTCTGATCTACGTTCTGACCATCACCTCTGGTCACATGATCTGGATCAACAGATGCAAGCGGCTGGAATGAGCTTCCTCTAAAAGGTTCATCCTTGGAGAACATCAGAGTAGATCTGCTCTGATTAATCTGATCAGGAGGTTTTCTGAACACGTCCAGGTTACCCTTGGACTTTAGAACCCTTTGGGTCTTGGTGTTGGAATGGGATGTTTGGGTTTCCCTCCTGAAAACCAAGCCCAGATCTCTGATGAAACCTTCTGATTGTTTGAAACATCAGCACAGGAACAGCCGGCAGCTCCTGTGGTACCAGCAGGGAGGAACGTGGGTCCACTCCGTGTGTGCACCTTCTCCCGTTCTCATCCAGGGCAGCTGACCTCCTCAAAGCTCTGAGATCAAAACGTCCTTCAAGACCAACTTCTTCTAACAATCCAAGAACAGTTTAGTGGTCATCTGTGGGTTTTCCAGCGTGATGGAGATCCTGAATCAGAACATTGAGGTTCTAGACCTGTCTTCATGAAACCTCCCAGATCTGGACCCCACTGAGGACCTGAGATCACGTCATAAAACGCGAGCCAACAAATCGGTGCCAGAACGGGTCGCCATGAGCCAGGTTCTGGTCCAGGCGCTCATAGCCAGCGTGTTTCAGGAAGGAGGAGATGTTCAGCTTGTCCTTGCATTTTATTAAAAGCTGTTATTAGAGATTAATAGAAACAATTAACAGTAAATGTCACTGACAGTTTCTCTGGGTCAGTTTGCAGATTTACATCAGGATTTAAAAGCGGAGGAGGAGAATCACCAGAAGGTGCTGCCTGGTTCAGACAGGAGACCTGACGATGGATTAATGAGCTGCAGATTTACCAACCTGCTCCAGAAGGTGGCGCTGTTTTGCAAACAACCCTGATCATGCTTGAAGAACGTTCCTCACCTGCTGCCGCAATAAAAATAAAAACACCTGCGAAGAACGCCCCACTAGTGCAATATTATATTTATTTCTTACAGTGACTTTTGGTTGCCATACAAGAAACCTGGAGGAATTGAAGGGGGGGAGGAAGAGTGCGTTTACAGGAAACTCTCTTTTCGTCTCAGTAATTAGTTGACTCTATGATGATTCAGTAGCACAAAATTACAGCAACATAGAAAACATGAACACAAGTCTTCAGCACAAGGTACCAAAAACATCTTAGCCTCTATGAAGACTTAAAGAATAAAATCTATTCATGGGAAATTAAAGGAAGAGAAACTAAAAGTTACCTGAATGGTTGACGACGATGAAGGTGGGAGCAGTGTTTGTTTAGGGGGGGGGGTGATGGTGGGTCCGTGAAGATTTCTACTGGATCTACTCTGCTCTACGGTTCCACAGAGAAAACTGCAGCCACCGCTTATCTTTTATGGCGGATTTATTTTGACACACAGGTTTCATACAGCTTCCTACCAACATGGCCTGCAGGTCAAGGGTTTAAAAATGTACACGTTTCCCCTGGTTTGTACTCTGAGGGGGTTTCACATGAGAGCGCTCTACTCAGGCAGATGGTGTTTGTCAGAAAACTCTTGATTGGCCAAAATATCTTAAATCTACTGCAGCAGAGTGTTTTCTACTTTAGGCAACACGTCATTAAAACACTGATGAGTGACTGTGTCGTGATAGAACGTAAAAAATAAAACACAACCAAAGAGATTCATTCAGAATAAATATTGCTTCTTACATAACCCATAAATCTAATAATAATAATAATAATAATAATAATAATAATAATCCACGTTTTTATCTACGTATATATTATTTCTGTTTTTGGCAATCCAAGCATCGGTGTTGAACAGCATTTGTTCAAATAACCTCTATAAAATTTCATAGAACTCTATACAAATCTTTAAAAATACTGTGCTTTTCTACCCCCTCCAGCACGCCGCTGTGAGTTTGAAAACAGGATTATAGCAGCATTGTCCCACGCCAGCCACCGTACGGCTGATGTTCACAGAACACACAGGTTGTGGATGTCTGTCTCCTGGAGAAGCTGCAGGATGAGTGAGATGAAGCCAAACGAAGACGGGTCGGAGCGGATCAGACGGCAGGCGGGGGGGCGTGCTTGGATGGAATCCACTAGGATGGAGGTGCTGAGGTGGAGGCAGGGAGCAGCGAGCTTTTTAAGGCATCCTCTGCAGGATGATGCGCAGGGCTGGGCTGGACATGGCGGGGCTTCGGTCCTCACGTCAGCCCTGAAACTATAAATCTATCCTCAGTCACTTTCTTTTTACCCTGTAAGATTTTTCATAGAGCTATACACCAAACCAAATAGACATTTTTATCCCATTTAACACTCTTATATACACGTCCCAGCACATACTGCGCCTTACAAACACAACGACCTCTCAGCTTCATAAATATGATAAAACTCCAAACTCCAGCCGAGTTACAGAGACCCTCCTCAGACCTTCTTCGGGTCGCTCTCAGGCGGATTCCTGCAGAGGTCAGGGTTCAATTTTAAAAGTCCAAACGCTGATCTCAAAGGTCAACTGACACAAAAACTAGAAAACAACTTGCAGAACATTTTAAAGCCTTCCATGTATTTGAAAGGCGTCCTGCTTGTTTTTTTTATATCTCAATTCTTTATTTTGGTTCCATCTCCATTTACTGAAATGAAACAGAAACCAGCTGGTCAGTTATTAAACTCCAATCTAACAGCACAAAGCTTTCAGTTATTTTGTGAAATAAAAATATTTCTCTTCTAAAGTGTATCTCTACGTGCTTAACTTTTTTTTTTAAATATATTAAGTTGTACTATTTAAATCTGTTAAAAATCTAATAAAGTGTTCAACAGAACTGGATTCTACTAACCATGAACAGCACAACATTTTGGGAAATGCACAAATTACAGCAGACAAAACGGAGGATTTAAAGCTGACACTTGGGTACACGATAAAACGGACGCAAAGAGTTGGGTTTCTGCCCCCCCCCCTCCCCCCACATCCAGGTTGACTAAATAATGCAATTAAACCTTCAGAAATGCATCTTTTTTTGTTGCTGCTGGATTTAGGTTTTGCTATATTTTATACAACCACCATTAATTCCTGATTTTTGTCAATTTTAACCTGACTTTGATTTATTGTCTTTTGTCAGTAGCTAATTCTGTGGACATTGTAACTTGTTTTTAGGGTTTTCTGCCAATGTTTTTGAAAAACAAACAAATCTCAGGCCCCACTGAACAGTGGAGACTTTCTTATCCAAGTGGAGCAATGGGATGGTGAGAACTGCAAGTCTAGAGAGCCATTCCAGTTTACTAACCCTAAGATGGATTGCTGGAACATCTTAAACACTTCTTTGTTTTTCCCCCTCAAAATTAACACTAGATATTAGAGCTCAGTTATTTTTTGAGAGGCCTTTAACCAGTTTAGACAATAATTTTAATGTTAATTTAGTTTTCTCCATTTTCCTTTCTCCCTATAGATGTAATCTGTGTTAAAAGTTTTATTTTGTTTGTGCTTATGCGGTTTCAGTAAATCAATAGTAACTAGACCTTAGTTTTAGTCATAATAAATAGAATCCTTGGTTATTTGTACTTGATTTGATCATTTCGAAATGATAAGATTAATATTAATTTTGACAAATATCCAGGATGTCTTTGTTTCTCCAAACAAGTGATGGAGTTTTTGATCAATTAGGTCACATATTATAAAACCAATTTAAACTGATTATTTACATACAGTAAAAGGCCTATAGATTAATGTCACAAACAAGACAGGAACAAAATAGAGGAACATGTAATGTAAGCTACAAAAATAAAGCAACATTATTTTATCCTTTTATTTTCTAATATTGATAAAGGTAAGGTATTCATTTTCTGTTTCAAAAGTGGCATTAATTTAGTTTTAGCACCCTCATTGTTTACTTTATTTAAAAAAGACCTGACAATATCCTTTCAAATCAATATTTAAAAAAATTATCATAAAGAAAGATTTACCAAAAACCTGGGTTTCAGTTAACCCAGAAACATTAGCTTATTTTGGCTTAGCATAGCAAAAAGGGCTGAATTAACTGTTTCTTTACAGGAGATAAATATCGATGTATCAGCTAGGTTCTCTCATCTCTGAACTACAGTATTAACCATATTTCTTGATTATGCACAATCATGGCTAAATAAATATGATTCTGATATTTAAAAGAAGCCTGTCTCGAAAAAGATTTCACCATAATAACACGCAGTGACAATAAAATATTCTTGATGCTAGGTCTGTTTGTGTAAAACTAGCTCAACAAGAAGCTAAATTTAGGTTTAGCAGCAGTAAACCCAGTTTTGTTGTCTTCATTCAAAAATCATTCCCCACATCCCCCCCAACAAAAAGGAAAATTAGAACTGAAATTTTTGGTATATTTATAGCAGGTTTCACAACCTAGAAATCCGTAAAATGGAAATCTAATTACAGCAATGCTAACCCAAAACATGCTAAGCTAAATGTGGCTAAATATTATGTCACAGCAAGATTCTGTTACTTAACAGTCATTGTTGTTCAACTGATTCTGGTATATTTATGAGTTTAATGTGAACCCCAACATATGCTAGCTAGCTCACTTTAGTTTAGCCTAGCTTAAAACACAAATAAGCTATATATTGATTTAATGTTTCAGCTAGCTTCTCTTGCTAAAGATTGCTTTTACAGTTTTACTATGTTAACCTTGGGTATTTCTGACCAAAGTACCAGGAAACATAAAGTAAACATTACTGATTAAACCATTGATTTATCATGTTTTATAAAAAGCTTTTTGGCTTTAATGTGTTTTAAGCTAGACAGAAAATTAGCTTTAGCAGCTGTGGGTCAAGTTTGATTGTCTTTATTTAACATCAGCAATGAAGTATCTGTTTAGCTATTATCCAGCTACAACATGTAATGTAATAATTAGTATTTAGAGGTGCTAAAAAGTATTTGACCTATTCATTATTATATTTCTGGTGATTAAAATAGGGTTGTGTCTCAATTTATGCCACTTGTTTCTTGGTACAGATTCCTTTATCTATTTTTTTTTTTTTGTTGCAAAAATACATGACCCTGGGTTTACTTTGTTGTTGAGAGGGCTCATATTTTCAACAGACAAAAACTCAAACTCCATAATATATATAAAACAATCTGTGTATTTCCCAAAATGTTTGCTGTAACATTTCTGACAGACCTGAACTTCTACGACCTGTGCACAGGTGTGAGACACGCTGGTATCACTGTGGGCTCACAGTGCAGTGCTGACGTGTTACTGGTGAGGTGGAATAGGATCCGACCGAGCGAGGCACAAAAAACAGTTCTACTTCTGCTAAACTGTGGCCTACATAGCAGGTTTATGAAAATAGCTAAACGGGTCGCAGGGATTTTTGGGTCAAACAGTAACACACAGACACACACGGTGCTGGAAGGAAAAGTGCAGCAAGAACAAGGACGTCTTCTACACACAGTCTTCAAGGTCCAATCCTCCTCGTGTCCTTGCCTTGGTTTTCCTAACATCCCGATGTGGATGCAATGGACTCAACGTCTCCACACTCTTTCAGGAGATGAAAATCCATGGATATATGTATATGTATGTGTGTGTGAGCATGCTCTGCGTGAAAACAAAGTGTGCATCTCTGCATGTGCGGCTCTGTGCATGAACCTAGCGTGTAGGTGGACGGGTGACATGATTTGTTTTAATGCAGTGGTATCAAACGCACGTCCTCGAGGGCCGGTGTCCTGCACCTTTTGGACGTGTCCCTTGTCCTCCACGCCTAAATCAGATGGTTAAACTGCCTCACTAGCATGCAGCCGAGCTCTGCTGATGAGATGATGTAAGAATCAGACGTGTTGGAGCTGAGACACACCCAGACGCTGCTGGACACCAGCCCTTGAGGACTGGAGTTGGCTCTGTTTTAATGTCTCAGCTGATGCTCTAATTTTGACACAAACAGGTGAAAAGCAACAACAACAAAAAAAAAGGAGTCTATCTCAAAATGTTCCTCTACAGCCGCAGATGCACCCAGAAATATAACTCCGTAGGACTCTAGTGAAGAAATATTCTCTGAACAAATTCTAGCAAAGATAGAAAAGGAGCAACGACCAGCTCAGCTGGTTCTTCTCGCACCCACTCCCGGTGTACGGAAAAAGTCTCAGTATTCCAAAGCGACGGGGGAGAGCACGAGTCTGTTAGGTTAAGTAGACCTCCAGACGAGTAATCTTTTGTATTTCCAGAGTTTAAAATATTCCAGAAACTCGCAGACGGTCCATGGGTCTGTCCTCCTGTCCTGTGTCCCCTTTACTCGCCCTGCAGTTCCTCCACGCCCCCGGTGCCCAGGACGGCGGGGAGGTGGAGGACGGTGGACAAGCCGAACCACTGAGATGAGGGCGAAGACGCACGATGAGAGGACAAACACAGCAAGAGGCAGCTTCAGCTTGGATGGAACTTCTACCCTTCCATGTCTGGTGAAGAGATCGGCTAGCGTGACTGGAAACACCTCCCTCTCCTCCGGCTGACTCCTGATGATGCCCCCCGTCTCCCGGGACGCTTATCTGTCCTGCAGCAGCTTCAGGGCCCTCTCTATGTTCATGCGGTGGCCCACCCGGGTCACGCCCAGGTCTATCAGGTCCTCCTTCTGCAGCGACGGCAGGTGGGCGCCCTCGATCTCGTTGTCCAGGAAGGCGTCCTTGTGCTCCCCAAGGTTCAGACTCTCCAGCCAGTCGGCCACGTCGTGTTTGCTCCACAGCTCCATGGGCTTGGAGGCGAAGGGCTTCCCAGACGCCGCCACCGCCTGCATCAGCGTGAGCGGCGACGGAGAGCGCGAGCTGCCGCTGCCGCCACACGACGAGCTCAGGCTGTAGCCGCCGCCGCTGCCCATGGGGGGCGTGGGCAGGCCGAAGACGTCGGTCAGGGTGGGCGACACGGAGGGAGGCAGCGAGGAGCAGGGGGTGAGGGAGGAGGCGGAGTCCGGCGGGCTGCAGGGGTTTCCCTGCGACGGGAGGCTGCTGGGAGGCGTGGAGGTGAGAGCAGCTGCAGCGGCGTTGTTACGCATTCCTGAGTCATCTGTGGGGGGTCTGGGGGGGGGGGGGGGCAGAGAGGAGAAGGGAGGTTAGTCAGGGTGACGGAGCTGCTGATGATGCAAAATCAAACTGTTTTTATCACTTTTCTTCCCCCAACAAGCAATCCAGCCTGAACTGGACAGAGAAAAGCAAAATACAGATAACACCAGCAGAACCATCCATCTATTTTCTTACAGCCTGTTGGGGTCGTGAGGTTTGCTGGTGCTTATCTCCAGCTGTCCATGGGCGAGAGGCGGGGTTCACCCGGACAGGTCGCCAAACTCCATGTAGGAAGACCCAGGGACTCGAACCCAGGACCTCCTTGCTGCATGGCAACAGTGCTACCCACTGCCCCACTGTGCTGCCCCCCCAACAGAACCACTAAAATTCAAAATGATAAAATAGCAACGTCTGCTCGATATAAAGATATTTGAAGCCAGAGAGAAAAGATGTTTAAACTCGGCCTGGGAGGATTCAATTCAATTCAATTTTATTTATATAGCGCCAAATCATGAAACATGTCATCTCAAGGCACTTTACAAAGTCAAGTTCAATCATATTATACAGATTGGGTCAGATTATACAGATTGGTCAAAAATGTCCTATATAAGGAAACCAGTTGATTGCATCAAAGTCCCGACAAGCAGCATTCACTCCTGGGGAAGCGTAGAGCCACAGGGAGAGTCGTCTGCATTGTACATGGCTTTGCTGCAATCCCTCATACTGAGCAAGCATGAAGCGACAGTGGGAAGAAAAACTCCCCTTTAACGGGAAGGAAAACCTCCGGCAGAACCGGGCTCAGTATGAACGGTCATCTGCCTCGACTGACTGGGGTTACAGAAGACAGAACAGAGACACAACAAGAGAAACAAAAAAGCACAGAAGCACACATTGATCTAGTAATCTGTTCTACATTAGATGGATTCCCGCCTCACGTACAGCAGCAGATCCTCTCAGAGTTTAGGACCGGCTACAGAGAAGACCAGGTCCACTCTGAACTCACGCGTGAGTTTTGGTACCGGTGAGTAAAGCTGACCTAGGATAACGGGTTTGCACCGTCGGCAGACGTGTGACCAAATAAAGTGTTACTGTAATCCAGCCTTGTGGTCACCAAGGCCAGGACTACTGCCTCTAAGAGCTTCTTCATTAGCATGCGGTTACCTTGGCCAGTCCACCGGAGCCGAGAGAAACTCTGAAGACAAAGAGATAAAATAAAATGGCCTTTCGTTCATTTTAAAACCAAGATTTAATGCCACCGGCTTCAGAAACTGGTCCAAACACACGCCCTCTGATGAGCCACCGAACTCCATCACCTCAAGCTTTCTTTGTTAATTTAAAAGATGTAAAGTCACCTTCAAATCCTTCAAACAATTCACAAGAGCTAAATATAAATGTCTGAAAGCATCAGATGAGGTTTATCTGAAAGGTTTTAGGGTTTCTGGCAGGAACGTTCAGAAAAAGCTGACAGACGATTAACTGCAAGAAACATTTATATAAAAAACAATCAGAGCAGCAGAAAGTGAGCTTGACTCTCAAAGATCACATTTAAAGATTTAGTCTTTATAACATGGACTCCTGATTTTTCCCAAGGCCGTGATGATGGATGTGAAGGTGAAATAAAAGATGATTGTTTGACGTATGCCCCAGAGGAACACCAGGTGGCGCTGCATGCAAACCTTCAGCAGAAAAGCTGCTGATGTGCATCTAAATGCTATTTTCTATTTGTGCTGTCGGCTCAGACACAGCCGTGACGTTCACCTCCGAGGAGAGGATTAATCTCTTCTTTAGTGACATCATGTTGCCAAAGAAACAGGATTAAATCAAGATAGAGGCATCTTTTAAACAACAATGTCAGAATGGGAGTTTGGAGGAGAACTATTAGACTTCCAGAAGATTCAGGGCCTTTAAACTCTGAAACGTGATTTTTCCTGTAGAGATAAGAGCAGAGACAACGGCACCAGGGCTCAACTTTTACGTGACCTTTAAGGACTTATGGTCAGAAGAACTAAATAAATGTGAATATCAGTTATTAAACAAACATGGAGGATTATTTTGTTTTTTACATTCAGAAACTTCATCCCTGCATCACCGTGCTGGACAGCTGGTTGGAGGGTTTCAGCTGTTTTTGTGTTTTTCTGCTAAATGACCAAATAAAGTCCTGTCCTTCATTCAGATGCACATTTACAAACCAAAGTCCTGCTGCTAGATTGTTTTTACAGACATGAGGCTTTCTCCTTTAGCCCTTCCAAACACACTCTTCCTGTCATGAAGTTGAACCTTTAAGCTGACGAAGGCTCTGACTTCGGGCCAAACGTGGAGGAACCTCTGCAGGTTCCAACATCAGAGCAGCATTTCACTTTTCCTGCGTCGTTTCCTGAGATCCAGGAGCCGTTCACGTTAGAAAATGATGGCAATAATAATAGTAAATATTGCGATGAAGATATTGGGTGCAACATCTGCCTGTTTTCTTATTTCCTCTCCTTCTCGTCTTTCCTTCCATCATTCTGTCACCTTCAGCGTTGTGATCGAGGTCGGTCTCCGGTGTGAAGCCCTAAAACAAATGCAGGTTTTTCATCTTATGGCTATATGACTTGACCTTGAAGTTTTCTGTCTAAGGCATACAAGACATAAAAGGAGGAAGCTGGAAGGAAGTTGTTTTAATCTTTCAGTGTGCACGCAGATTAACAGCATCCAATCAGGATCCAATCAGGATCCAATCAGGATCCAATCGTGTTTCACCTGATCCAGGATACAGTCGATTTCATCTAAAGTTCTGCAAAGTTTCAGTGGATTCACAAGTTTTCTTTCTCTTCAGGGAACTTTGTGCGTCTTGGCTTACATCATCATGTGACCTTTTTATTAGTTACTTATAATATTCAGAATAAATAACTTTTCTCATTACATGCAAGCATTGGTATGATATTTATCAACGCAGTTTATGTCAACAAACAGTTTCAATTTTCTAATTTTTTTCTGGTTCAACCTGTTTTTTTTTTTTTGGTCCATTTTGATAATGAAAAAAATCTTCTCTGGTAACTACAGGAGCTTTTTATCCTTAGGAATTTCTTTTTTTGGCTATTCAATTAAAATTTTTGCATCATTACTACATAAATGTTAGTACACCCTCCAGCCAGATGCAAAGCATCGATGCAGTCCTGCTCAGGTGGTCCAATGTCTATCAGGTATCCTCTGACCTCAGAGGAAGATATATCCCAGCTGCAGATGATGTAAACGATTAAAAATGACAACAGCTGTAAAATAAACTAGAATAATTGACTGAAGACGTCCTGTCAGAGTAAGATTTCACTCTACAGAGGACATCCAATGAAACATTGTCACTGACTTCACAGGAAAGCTTCAGCTGAACACCTTCTCAAAGCAAATTTACCTCATCAGGTGCAAAACCTCAGGAGTCCTATGTGAGCCCCTGACTTTACTGCAGGCTGTTCTGCAGAAATAAACAGAAATGTGCAAAAACACGATGTAAAAAGCTCCACAATCATGACACTAAAGCAGCGGTGAGTTCCATTTATTCATGCACTGAGGTCAAATTAAAAGCTCTAAGATGGCTTGTTCAGTGGAAACAGTGTCAGAGCGTTTCCTGAACACTTCCAGCTGCAAACAGCTGCAAACAGCTGCGTAACGAGCGCCGTGACCCCAGAGCTGCAGCAGTTCAGACGCGTTCATGACATAATTACTGCCGCCGCTTTGATCAGGAGGGACAGACGGCATCGGACTTACAGAACCAAGCTGCAGGCCCACTTTGGGTTTTCACAGTTTAACAACCAAACCTGATGGAGATCACATCAGAGATCCTTTCATTGCCACCGGGTTTGACCCAAATGAGCGGTTCAGGTGGAGAACAACAGAACGTAGCGATAAAGATGAGATGGAGAAAACCAAAGAACACCGCTCTCCGTATGAATGATGGCAGCTACAGTGGCCATCGTAAAAATGTGGTAAAAAGCCTTAAAATAGATTCATATTTTATTTCAGCGCCACAATCTCACCCTGAAATAAAGCCCAAAGAATCCAACCTTCAATGTGAGTTCATTTATTGAGAGAGAATAACATCTCTGATTAATAAATTAACAGTTTTTAAACATTTCCTTCAAAATAAATGAAACTGAAACCTTTCCAGACGTTAGAATTAGCTTTTTTTGCGCCTCTGAGTGTCTAGCAATGTGTGATTAGCACTCCGCCACTTGTTTAACTGTTATGCAACACTGAGCCACATTCATCTTTGGCAGTTCTTCAAAATAGGAAAAACAAGAGAACATATATTCAGGGACAGAAGATGTGTGTCAGGAAGATAAAAGGTTCAGGACTAAACCAGGTTCCTTTCCCATCCTCCTCAGCATCTCTACCTGCCAGTTTCACAGGTGTGTCAGGAAAAGTCTTTTCTGTCCTGCAGTCACAAAAATAAGCTTGTGGACTTTGTTTAACTCTCAGGGGCTTTAACTGGACCTGGAGCTTTGGGCCGGCGAGGCTGAACTATTCAGGCTCTGAACATAAAGCCCAATCTGGGGAAAACTACTACGGTGGAGGATCTGTGATGCTTTGAGTTTTTCTACAGAATAGAGTCAAAGTTCAGGTTTTACAATGCAACAAATGTCAAATTTTCATTTATTATTATTTGGTTTATAAAGAGCTTTTAAACTTAGAAATAAGAAGACCCAATGTGCAAAACAATAAGATCATAAAAACACTCACAGAATATTCACAGAAAACCAAATAATTCAGTTTAATGTGCTGAGGAACATTAAAAGCATTTCTGAACAAATGCGTCTTTGCTTGTAAAAAGGCTCCAAATCGTTTAAAACCGGGTTTTTAAAAAAGGCTCCAGGTTCAGTGATGGCCCAAAGGTCCCAGCGCTTCAGCTCTGTCCCCAGAACGTCCAATAAAAGCTGCCTGGACGACCTCAAGAACCCGTCATGCACACAAACACCTGAAAGTTCAGATAAATAAGGAGCCGCATAGCCGTCAAAAGGTTTATAAAAGTTTAAAATCTATTCTAAAACCAACAGGAAGGCCTTTAAAGAATAGAAAACAGGAGAGGTGTTGGTTAAAAGGCGGGCGGCTGCTCCCTGGACAAGATGAAGGTGATTTAGGCTCCTGGGGGACACAAGCACCGAGAGAACCTGGACCTGAACCTGGAGCTGAACCTGGAGCTGAACCTGGACCTGGACCTGGAACAGGACCTGGAAATGGACCTGGAGCTGAACCTGGACCTGAACCTGGAACAGGACCTGGAAATGGACCTGGAACAGGACCTGGAAATGGACCTGGAACAGGACCTGGAGCTGATAAAAGCTTGACTCTCCAGGTCAGGACGGTTTAAGGTTCAGCTCAGGCCTCGTCCTCACCACAGGACCAAGTTCAGTTTTAAATGTAAAATTCTGATCATACATTCTTAATTGTCTTCTTTAAAATAAAAGTCAAAGTTGCCACCAAATAAAATGAAACCTTTTTGTTAATTTAAAACCAAACCAGTCTTGACAATGTTTGAAACGAGTCCATGCACTAAAGAACGGAGAGCATGACTGCTCCCTGGCTCCAGAGGCTGCTGCTGCGATAAAAATCATTTCCCTCTGAGGTTTATCAGCATTTTTACTAGCAGCAAAGGGCCAATAACGTGCTGCATTTATGAACGCAGACATAATGTGAGCTGCTGACAAATGTCCTGTCTAAAGAAGTCCCACAGAGAGAGAGAACCCTGAGGATCTGGTTCCTCTTGGAGCAGAACCAACGGCTCAGTTAAGACCAAAAGTCTTAGAGCTGACACACATTTGGCCGAGTGAAACTGCCACAATGGGCTTTTTCCTCCGACTGGAAGCTTTATCCCAGATATGGCTCCCTCCTGCATGTGACATATGGAGCAGCCTGAGGGGAAGTGAGGACTTCTGCTGCCAAACAGTGGAAGTGGGCCACAGAGAAAGTGAAAAGTCCCTCTGCTCGGTGGAAAACTTACAGCTTAGCAGAGGCTTTTCCACAGGACGGCAGGACGAGTCCACAGGCGTCTCCTCTGCTGAATCTATCCGTTTAATGACCGATCATCTGGAGGAACGTCTCAGCTGCGATCCGCCAAACTCCTCTCTGCTGCACGAGTCACACGGACGTGAAAAGGCTGTAATTGCCAATTAGGACTAATTAGTCCAGCGCCCCGTTTAGCTTCTCTGACCTTATTACTGTTTTCTTTTTGCAGATAATCACGTGAAGGACACCGAGGTTCTGTGAGGACGCCCAGCAGAACTCTGACCCAGGTCCATACAGGTTCTTTACCCGCGCAGACGACGCTCTCCTTTTAAAGTTAAAGCAAAAACGTCAGAGAAGAGCAGAGAAACTGAACTCCTGTTGGAGCTAAACCAGCTACAGGGTTCTGAGGTTCTCCTGCAGAGACGATGAACTCGTTTCCTTCTACATGGATGCAGAAAATGAACAAAATAAACCCAAGGTCTTTGTTTTAGACAGAAATTAACGGTTATTTTCATTTAAGGCTGACAGATTTGACCAATAGTTACCAGATTAAAGCTTTATTCTGGCATGCTGAGAGGAAAAATTAGAAATTTCTTTCTTATTTTAGGACCAACGTTGCATGAAACTAAACAGATGAAATGTGTTGCTGATGAGCAGCAGGTGTGGAGTTGAGAATTAGGGAATAATTGGGATAAAAACGAGTTCAGTCAGACGTTTTCATGCACTCATCACGAGCATAAATGTGATTTTAATGATTTTTAAAAAAGTCTCCATTTGCATCAACCAGCTGCCTTTGTAGGCCAGATTTTCTCCCAGTTCTTTAAATGTAGCCGGGGGCCAAAAACGATCATTCAGAGGGGCAGCAAATGGCCCCCGGGCCGCAGTTTGGCCACCCAGCTCCAAGAGGTTCATGTTGTGTTAGAAAAATCTCTACATTGGTTGTGAGTCTTTTTCTTTTTCTATGGACAGTGAAGCACAACCAGGACTGACGCTCAGACAGAACAGGACCAGCAGTCCAGGAACGCTGCAAAAACAGAACCAAAAATAATATAATATAATGAATAATTAGTGTATTTGTCCTTCATTTGAGCAGGTAAATAAGATTATATGCCAATGGAAAGAGTAATTTTACCCCTAAAATAAGATATTTAGATATATTAGATGAGTTCTTCCTATTTTAAGTGAAAAAATCTTATTCCATCGGCAGATTATCTTATTTACCCGCTCAAATAAAGTACAAATACACTCATTTCAAGAAAATCTTTACTCATTTCTAGTTTAGTTTGTCTTTTTTTGCAGTGTGAATAACCATAAAATCATAACTTTCAGGTCTAACCAGAACATCCTCATGGCCGGCAGCGCGTTGCTCCAACAGGACAAACCTGTTCAGGATAAAGCAGGAAGAGATGAAGCTTCCACGCAGGTGAGAACACCTGGACTGCGTTTAACCGCCGCTCCCCTGAGCATCAGCCAGGAGGGGCGGCGAATATCCCGCCAGAACGCATCAGAAACCGGCTGATGGCGTCTGGTCAGTAAATCCACAATAAATGAAACCAGATCTTTGTTTTTAAATCTGAATGTTGTACAAAATGAAACCATTAAAAGGCCAAAGCAGCAACAATTATCCAGATGATGAGTGGATGGGAACTTTTAACTAGACTAACCCAGATCCAGTCAGCTCACGTTTTTCATGGACGGAGCTTAATCCACATTTTAATCCACATTTCACAAGCTGGTAATTACCCAGAAACAGTAATAAATAGATAAATAGTGAATAAAACCATCAGTTTCTGACGGCACCGCCGTCATCATCATTAAGCTGACGACAGCATCAACTCCTCGCTGTCTGACTACAGACGGAGATAAACCTGCAGAAGACATCACACACACACACACACACACACACACACACACACACACACACACACACACACACACACACACACACACACACACACACACACACACACACACACACACTTTGTTCTTCATCAGCTGAGCGCTGCTAATATCTGAGATGGGAGACCCCGCCTCCACAGCTCGCTCCCCGGCTCATGCATGCAGGGGTCGCAGCCGCAGGCGTGCCCCTCTTATTTATAGCAGGCAAAACACACACACACACACACACACACACACACACACACACACACACACACACACACACACACACACACACACACACAGGGTTACATAATGGTGGCCTACTAAAGCAGAAACACGGCACGTGAGCTGCAGGAGATGAAGCTGAACTCTGCTGATGGTTCGGCCCGCCCTCCTGTCTCTCTCTCTCTCTCTCTCTCTCTCTCGCTCTCTCTCTCTCTCCTTCTCTCTCTCTCTCACCTCCCCCGACTCGCTCTGACATCACTGCGGGCCTCAAGGCTGCTCTCATCAGCCGGTTTCTAGGCAACCGCTCTCATCCACAGCCACAACCGACGCACATTTAATCTGCGAGGCTAAAAGACGGCGATAATAACAAAAAAAAAAAGAAAGAAAGCGAGAGAAGAATAAGATGACATCGTCCACGGCAGGTGTGAAAGTAGGCCATGATCCGTGCGTCTCTGTCGCCATCTGTTTGACGGTTTGCAGAGCCCCCCCCCCCCCCCCCCCACAGCCTACAACCTCCTCCTGCTGCCTGGCAACCCCATCGCCTCGCACGCGCAACACGAAGCCCCGAGCACCGAAGACGAGGCAGATAATCAGAGACCCCCCGCTGCCTCCCAGAAAGAAAAAGAAGTTCTGGTCCAGAAAAGAGTGAGATTGCAGGCAGGGGATGAAGGGATGGGGTCTGCTTGTTTGACGTGAACCGAGCCGTCGATTCAGACCGCAGAGAGGCGTCTCCGTACAGAGACACAGATACCAGCGTCTGCGGTGTTAATGTTAGCGTAGCCGCCTCTCATCTGGTACGTTAAGGAGGAACTTACAGCGTGGGGGGGGAAAACGCACCTCCACCACCTCCATCACCTCCATCACCTCCACCAGCTCCACCAGCTTAAAAGTCAATGTTAGGCGTGACCGCCTTTGTTCCTGAACGCTCTCACACTAACCGACCGTACATCTGTAACGAGTCCCCACAGCATGACGGAGCCTCCACCGTGTTTTACTGAACTCTCTCCTGATCCATCATCACCGCCTGTGAAGACGAGTAAACCTCCACGGATTTAAAACACATCCATCGTTTACCCTGAAAAAAACCCAACAATCTTTATTTCAGTTCTTTTATTCAATGGGAAAATAATTCCATGTGGAGAAATTGTTCCTTTATAGAAAATCATAGTTGTTGCTTTTTTTTTTTACCTTCTAATCAAACTTCCTACGGTTTAGTTTTGACTCGCTTCTATTAGGCATTCTTCAAAATGGGGAAAACAAGAGAACATGGAACATTTAACTCACAGCGAGGAGGTAAAACATCTCCAAAGGTCACTGTGTCAGAACCGGGACCTGAATTTTAACTAGAAATGTATATTTTATTTATCAAGGCTCCATTCAAGCGTGCCGTAAAACAACCGATGATTATGTGGAGCAGCACTTCATCCTCATCACGTACAGAGAAGACACTAAATAAAACCTTCTTCCACGACTAGTTTAGTCCAAACTAAAGACTAAATGAAGAAAGAAAAAGTTATTTTAAACTTTGTTGGACATTTACGTCAATGTGTCGACTCACATCAGTTGCATGCGGTTAGCGAGGCACGCAAAAATTTCTGCAGGAAGTTTGACCGAACGGAACAGCAGATAAAGTTCCTGTGAATTTCAGAATAAAATCACCACACTAACTTCGCTAGCTGGACTAATATAAACAAAAGGAGGATGAAATGAGATATTTAAGCACACGGATAAAGAGTTTTGCCCTAAAAAATTAAATCCATGGCTGTTTTTAACCATTTATGAGGGATAACAGCAGAAAAGACCACTGGAGCGTCTGCTCTCACCACAGCTAGGAGGCAAACCGGGACCGGATCAGAACCGCACCGTATTCAATGTGAGCCCGGGGTCAGACCCGCCTGTGCAACACTGGGAAGATGAAATCTGGTCAATAAGATTAAAACTGAACTCGTTGGATGTCAGAACACACACCGTGTCACTGGATATCCAGAGTGCAAACAGCCGCAGCGAGGCCGTCTGAGCAGATGTTCCTCCTGCTCTGACCTCTCTGCTCACGTCAGGATCCGTTCTAACACGCTGGTTCTAACCTTCAGAACAATCCACGGTCAGACTCCTGCATATATTCAGCATCTGTTGAAGCTTCTCTGTCCGCCGAGGACTTTAAGGTCATCGGCTCACATGTTGGTGGTTCCTCAGACCCGTTTCAAGGCCATCGTGCTTTTCGGGCCGCGGCTCAGAGACTCTCTTCGCTGCACAGTCTCTTTTAAAAATACTTTTTAATTTAGACAAACATTTGCTCAAGCGTGTTTTGTGTTATTAAATTGTTTTTGCTCCTGTGAAGCACTTTGTGATTTCAGGGTCTGAGAAAGGTGCTTTAGAAATAAAATTTGACTTACTTATTTACCTTTAAATAAAATATTTAACCAGAAAATCGGTGAAGAGTTCATTACTTATTTCACCTTGTTTGTGGTAAACTTTTGTTTCTATGGTGCAACCTCTGCTAATTTATATTGTAATGTTATTGTAATCTCATTATATTGTCATAAGCTGCATGCAACAAAATTTTGTTTAGTATGCACTCTGTACATTCAACATGACAATAACGTTTGTCTAAACTTAGATCTGGAAACGTAGAGGAGATGAAACGATGTGAAGGAACCCTGCTGGGACCTACCTGTGCAGGTGAGACACTGGGGTGGGGGGGGGGGGGGGCATGAAGGAGAAGTGAAGGGAAAACAGGACACTGGGGGAAATGAAGATGAAGAGACAGGAGCTGAAAATGAGTAAAAGGAGCAAACGTCAAGCGACACAAACAGGAACATCAGAGGATACTGAGACGGCGTGAAGGAGGCCAGACGTGAAGATGATCCGGGTGCTTTGATTGGCTCAGAGGAGCTGAACGCCAGCATCCTCCTTTCTCTCTGAGCAATGGGATCGTTCATACAAAATGAATGTGAAAGGTGAATTATTAATGGAGCTTTTTATTCCTGTCTCACAGGGTGGGGGGCGTTAAAACAGCCCAGACTGAGCGGATTCAGGGCCGGAAAGTGCAGAACTACGGATGAAGACCAGCTAAAAAGAAACGAGGACCGGGTCAGGACTTCAGAGCAGAACATCAGCAAAGCTGCACGAACTGAAGGTGGCACTAAAAAAAACCCCAGAGTTCTGGACAGGCCCATAAGAACTTCTCTGCTCCGACTCACCAGTGACTTTCAAACTTCTTCCAGTTGTGTTAATTTTAGTTTTTACTGCATCATTCTTGTTCAAAATTTCATCTGATTTATTCAAAATCAATATGTTGTAATCATAACCGCCAATCTTTACTGAGGTCTACAAGTGAGTTTAGAAAAAAAGAAAATCCTGATCAATGATGGCTTTAATGTGTGATTAATGAAATTAAATTGAAGACAATACAGCAATGCAACACTGGATCAATTCTGTTATCAATCGGTTGCGCTGCAGCAAATGAGCCCAGAAATAATCAAGCTCCATCATATATCAGAGCTCTGATTACCCCGTATGTTCCTAACAGAGCACTTCGCTCTCAGACTGCAGGTCTGCTGGTGGTTCCTAGAGTCTCTAAAAGTAGAATGGGAGGCAGATCCTTTAGCTATCAGGCTCCTCTCCTGTGGAACCAACTCCCAGTTTTGGTCCGTGAGGCAGACACCCCGTCTACTTTTAAGACTAATCTTAAAACTTTCCTTTTTGACAAAGCTTCTAGTCAGAGTGTCTCATGTTACCCTGAGCTATCTCTATAGTTATGCTGCTATAGGCTTAGGCTGCTGGAGGACATCAGGCTCTATTTCTCTCTGCTGAGTTCTCCTACTGCTCTCCAGTCTGCATTGTTTGTTGTTATTTCAGCTTTTAACTTTTTGTTCTCTGTCATTTTTCTCTTCATAGAAGGTACACCTGGTCTGCCGTTCTGTTAGCCGTGACATCATCAGGGGAGGCAGATCATCCTCTATCACCATCTAACATAGAAAGTACTCCTGGGTCAATGTGAGCTTCTGTGCTTTCTGTGTCTCTGCTCTGTCTTCTCTAACATAGAAAGTACTCCTGGGTCAATGTGAGCTTCTGAGCTTTCTGTGTCTCTGCTCTGTCTTCTCTAACATAGAAAGTACTCCTGGGTCAATGTGAGCTTCTGTGCTTTCTGTGTCTCTGCTCTGTCTTCTCTAACATAGAAAGTACTCCTGGGTCAATGTGAGCTTCTGTGCTTTCTGTGTCTCTGCTCTGTCTTCTCTAACATAGAAAGTACTCCTGGGTCAATGTGAGCTTCTGAGCTTTCTGTGTCTCTGCTCTGTCTTCTCTAAGCCCCAGTGGGTGGAGGCAGATGAGCGTTCACACTGAGCCTGGTTCTGGTTCTGCTGGAGGTTCTCCTCCCTGTTAAAGGGGAGTTTTCCTCTCCACTGTCGCTTCATGCATGCTCAGTATGAGGGATTGCTGCAAAGCCATCAACAATGCAGACGACTGTCCACTGTGGCTCTACGCTCTTTCAGGAGGAGTGAATGCTGCTTGGAGAGACTTGATACAACCTGCTGGGTTTCCTTAGAGAGGAAAAAATAATAACTTCATATTTTAAGTAATTAATTTATTATGGACTTATGTAATTAGATTTATTGGTTGAAGCAATTAAATACTTATGATCCCCTGTATATATCAAACTCATTTATTTCCAATTTGATTTTAGATATGATGTTTATAAATGATAGTTTATTTAAATAATTTATATATTCATCTGTAGCGCTAAAATTTAAATAATTTAAACAAGAATTGTGACTCATGCCAATACTGAATAAATCTGAGCCCCCAGACTGTTTAACGTTTTAGCAAAATAAAAATTCCCATTTATTTTGTCAGCTTATAAATGCACCACCAAGCAGCATGTTCATTGACACACTTTGTGTTGACCTTAATGAAAGCAGATAAAGTTTAACGTTTAGGGACACAAGCTTTGTTCCTAATATGGAGATAATTCCTTCATTTCTGTTCTGGAACCTGAAGCGATGTCAGTTATATCTTATTTTTGGAATAAAACAAATCTTCCATAATGGTTTATGTCAGACCACATGAAAAACAGAAATTAGTATCTGTTCAGCTCAGGTTTAGGTTTCTATTTTATATTATGTTTTAAATATTATCCACAAAATTACTTTCATAAACTTGAAAAATGCTCTTTTGCTCAAAATAATTCCAAAGAACAAAAATGAAACGTTAAATAAAGTGGAGAGGCACCATGAAATCAGCTGGTTGGAGACGTAGAGGAAAGCTTTACTCGATCAGTGAACGCACTATTCCTGCTCTGACTGACTGCAACAATCTTTGGTGTGGAAGTTGTTACTGCAGGAAGACGACTCAATGTTAGCTTTTCTGTGTTTTACTTTTAAACACTAGAGAGGTGTTTAAAAGTAAAGCACAGAAATGAAATGAAAAAAGAGACTATTTCCCCGTTCATTTGAGCCACAAGAGAGAGTGAGACTTTATGAGATAACAAGAGGGCTTTGTGAAGTATAGCGACGTTGCTAGGTTTAATCGTTGTGACCCGTCTCTTATGGAACATGCTTGAATTTAGGCAAAGACTGATGTTCTCTAAAGAAAACACAACAGACGGCTGTTTTTTGTGAATCCTGCTAATATTAGATGCTACAGACTTTAAAGGTCAGCTCTGAACATAAGAGCATCTAAACGAAAACAACCAGCAGATACTGTGACTAAAACTAATTATTCAACATTTCTACTATTTTCTCAGTTTAAACATTCCTGATGGGGACATTGACATAAAACTCTGCCCACTTGCCCACATCATGTGTAAATTACTTTACACACTTCTCATGTGTAAAATAATTTACACATGAGAAGTTTTATAGCAAATTGGTCCACACATTAGTTTATTGGGTAAAAATCTGAACTGACACAAGCATAGAAATCCAATAAACCGACGGAAATATGTTGGTAAATAGAAAACTTCCTGCTGCTCCGCGCAAATCATCAAATATTGTGGTATGTTTCTCATTATGAAAGTGTTGTGAAGTGGTATGATTGGTGAAATAATAATAATCCTAATCATGGAGTTGGGAATGTCGTGGTATGGGCCATCTTTCAGCATACGGTACAGGCTGACTTTATATAAAAGCAGAAAGATAAATGGATAAATGTACATTTTCTGCATAAGAATCACGAACAGGAAGTGAATGTTTTTCCAAGCAAGACAATCGTCCTGAACTCAATGCATGGAAACCGTTGACTGGTTTCAGAGAAAGAAAGTAAAACTGCTAAAACTTCAGCGTCAACAATGCGTATTCGGTTTAAATGTGATAATAAGATTCAAGGCGGCACAATATGAGCCGCTGTACACAGCGAGCATTTCCAGTAATTCACACAATGACACTTAATGCTTAATTCAGGAAACTATACAGCAACGTTGCTAAAAGGAGTTTTAAGTACAACTTTCTTTTTGAGACGGTCAAAATTAATTTTATGTTTTTTTTTTCCAGTAGCAGGACAGACAACTCATTATCTGAGGTATGTTTGCTATGAACTCAAAGCAGAAACATCAACATTTTAGATTTTTTTAACCACAAGTTGAATATTTAGGACATCTGTCAACGTTACAATGTTTTCATCGTGCAGCACTAGAAACGAGACGTTCAGAGCGGAGAGAAAGGATCCCACACTGCTGGAAGTGTGGGAGTGTGGGTCAAAATCACACCTGAGCAAAGTAAGTTTGCCATGCAGGAGACGTCTTGAAGTTTTCTTTAGCAAGAAAGACTTTTCAACAGCGAGTTTTCAATATTTACTCCCTGTGTCAATTCAACTTTTTACCCATTTTGTTGATTCATTTTGCTTTGATTTCTTAGTCTGTGTGGATTTTCTGGGTTGTTGCTGACATCTGGCTTGAATTTCATGTCCACAGAAATACCAAAAATACATTTACTGAGAAAGTTGTCCTTGTGTTCAATGCATATTTTCACCATTGTAAAGAAACATGGTGGGGAAAAAAGAGATTTGGATGTTAAACTGGTCTCAAAACCCTCCTTGAACCAACTTGTTGTTGGTTCCAGTCTGACATCGTGGATCTAGATCTAATTGTTCTTGGTGCATGATGATGAAGATACAGACATCTTCTCATAAATTCATGGCCATCCCATGGAAGCAGCATCTCAGTGAAACTATTGCTAAGCCCAAGAAGAGCTCCTTAGGCCAAACCCACAAACAACGTTCCTACGTTTTCCTGCTGACTGGCACCAACTCCAACCTGAGCAAACAAGCAAATGAGCCTCCCAGCCTTTCCAGTCTCAAATTAATCACTCAAATGGTTTGCCATACACTCTCAAAATCCTCAATAAAACAAAAACATAATGTTCTTGGGTAGAAATTATCACACAGAACAGCTTAAAACCGCTCTCTCATACCTGGACGTGAAGCCCCCTCGGGTCGCCGTGGGGGAGTCGAGGGCCTCGCCCGGCTTGGTCGGCCTGTCGCGATTCATGTGCTGAAAGATGGAGCTCAGCTCAGTGATCACGGTGTTCTTGGTGTCTGGCGTGGATGGGGGGCTGCGTAGCTCGGGGGGCTGATCGCCCCACAGCTTAGATGTCCTTTGAGAAGGAGTCCTAGGAGGCTCAGACGAGGATGGAGGAGGGGGAGGAGCTTGAGGTGGCGACCCGTAGGACTCGGGGGGCTCTTCAATGAGAGCGTCGTGATAAAGCGACGTTCTGTTGATGACAGACTTTCCCTTGGGTTTGGGTGGGACAGGGGGCCGGTCCACCAGGAAGGCGTGTCCGTCTGCGGTGGCGTAGAGACTCTCCAACGCGCTGTCGCAGAAGCCTCCTTCTGACGACAGGGTGGAGATGCTGGAAACCGTGCTGGTGGTCTCCATGTGCTGAGGATCTCCGCTGCTGCGGCTGTCTACCTCCTCGATGCCAGAGTCGGCCACCCCCGACTCTGGTTCCGGTGGGGCCGGATGGTAAGAAGGGGGCATGCTGTTCACCACCCGCTTGTGGTGATCGCCGACAGGGGGAGGGGCGTGCGGATGGTAAGGGGGCAGAGGAGGTCCTCCGTTCCGTCTCTGCTGCTGAAGCATCTCCGCAAAGGCGCTGGCCTGGTCGTCAGGGATGTCGATGCTGTTTGCAAACTCGAGCGGTGGAGGGAGAGGCTCTGAGAACTCAAATTCCTCGTCTATGTCGACCGATGCTAGCGGTGGAGGGGGGATACGGAATGGCAGTTTCACCGGTTCCTCCAGAGATTCGCCCAACGGGACGCTTCTTCTCCGCGAGGCAGCTTGCTGAGGGTTGGAGGAAAGGGTTGGAGCATTGTGGGGGTCAAGCTGGTTGGGGTCCTTCAGCTCAGAAGGGCGGTTGCTGTCCTGCACCTCCACCTCCTGGTTGTTGGTCTTGCTGTTAGTTGTGTCTGTGCTCGTGTGGACCATCAACAGCCCCGTTGACTTGGTCTGCGACGTGTCTGCGACGTTCGGCGGCGCGCTCTTTCTCTGCTCGACGGTCTGATGCTGCCGCTGTTCCCGCGCTCCGTCAGACTCGTACTTCTGCTCGGTCATCTGTCGCCGGAGGCCGCCGCGGCCCGGTCGGCCCATGGTTGCTGTGGAGATTGCTGCAAAGCTGGTCTCAATCCCAGAGCGTAATTTGGTGTCTATGAAAAGCGGCTGGTTGAGGTCCGGTTTGTGGCTCGGCTGAAGTGGCAGGGAATGGGCTTCGTTCTTGGAGGTTTGCTGAACCTGAGGAGGATTTGTCGGCTGGTTCTGAGGATGGTTCTGTTGTTCCTTCATGGCCCGGTCACGAGCTGCCAAAGCCAGAGCCAGTGGAGAGTTGGGGTCCAAAGGTTTACCAGTGACAGGATGGAGGTAGGTGCCATTAGCCTTGTAGTGGCTCTTAGGAGGAGTGGCTGGGAGACTAACTGGACTGTCCAGATTGGGACACTGGCCGGTTCTAGTGTTCAGAGGCTCCCGAACCACTGTGGGCTCAGGTGTGTTGAAATCTGTCATATTTCCACTACCGCCACCAACCGGGGGTCCGAGTTGCACTGTGGTAGGGGGGGCCAGTATCCTTCGCAGGCGTTCGTCGCTGCTGAACATGCCTTCGTCAATGGATTTGGACTGGCGAAGACGAGGAGTCGGTGCAGGACCACTCATTTCATCATCTCCTATGTCTATCGACTGGAAGGCAATCGAGTTCTTTTTCGCTTCGAGTCTCTTCTCGCGGTCCCGCACCGCGCCGGCAATAGCTGCTGCGAAGGGGTTGCCAAGGGACATCGGGTCCTCAGGACGCAAACCTCCACTTCCTCCGACGGCGGGTGTTAGCGGGGGATGTTCTGGGGTAGTGGGCTCAATCTCCATGCTGCTACCCTGGCTGCTTTTGCCACTGCTGCTGGTGGAAGGTTCTTTAACGATGATGGTGGGAATGGGGATGGACGAGCATGTCCTTTCGACGGGGGTCGTGGGCATGGAGACGGCGCCTGACGGGCTGGACGGCACGTGACACGTTTTCTCTGGACTGTCCTCAACGTTGGGCTGCTTTACCAGCATCCCCTTCCTCCTGGCCGGTTTAGCCGGCACATATAGCGTCTTGTTGCCGACCTCGGAGTACGGGTTCTCGGGCACCGGCGTGCGCCCTCTTGTGCGCGTGCTCTCAAACTGCTCAGAGCTCTGACGGAAATATCCCCGCCGCAGCCTGCCGACGTCCGTGGTCCGACTGATGGTTGTCACTGCGTTGGGCGAGTTCTGGGTGAAGCTCGGTCGGGTGGTGCCGTAGTTCTTGGCTGTAGGTCCAGCAGCGGAGTTGTAGGCAGGTGGTGAAGGGGGGGAAATCGCTGGGGGAGGCGGGATGTCCTCTGAGGTGTCGGGCATCGAGAGGCTGCGGGAGAACTTCAGCGGGGGAGGCGTGAGGAGTCCCTGTTTATCATCCTCCGATGTACCTTGAAGAGAAGGAGCAGAGAAACAAATAAGGGCGTACCTGAGAGTAGCAGCACATCTTAGCGTTACCTCCCTGTTTTACTGGTGTGAGCTCGGTTTTAACCTGATATACTGCAGAGGCTGAGCAAAGTTTCTGAATTAATGGATGCTGCTGTTTGGAAAAGTCTTTATTTTAGTCTATATTCAGATTAACCTGATAACTCAGGGGTGTCAAACTCATTTCGGTTTAGGGGCCGCATTCAGCTTAATCTGATCTCAAGAGAGCCACACGAGTAAACTCAATGCAAGATTAAATAGAACTAATAAATGTGGACTTGTTGTTGATTTTTATATTAAATTAATTTCCCTTTTACACAATATATTATGAATAACCTCAGCGTTTTTAAGAAAAGTATGTGCAATTTCAACAATACTTTTACTCAGTTAAACATTTACTTGTGCATTATGCATAAGAACCGATCACAGTGATTGGACAATGTTGAAAAACATTTATTCACATTTTTTGGAAATTAAAAACACTGTCCTACATGACAAAATACATCAAACAGATAAAAATTAAGAAATTATTTAAATTTTTCCACCTGAAGCTTGATCTGCTAATTAAAACACAGCGCCCCTCGTGGACAATATAGGAACTGCATATTTTCAATTAAACGAAGTACATGTTTTTTTTCAATAATTGTTTTATCATTCTCTTCCTTTTATCTCCTCTTTCTTTCACCTTTTGTTTTTTTTCTTCTTGTTCTTCCTTTCCTCTCCTAGTTTCCCATTGTAGTGTCCATATCATTTGAGATATTTCCCGCATGAATCATGATAATCATAATAAAACTATTCACATTCATAAATCAAGCGGAGCACTATGGCAAAAGCATTAGGACAACAATTCTTATTGCCACATTGCCAGACAGGACACTGGGAGAAAAAAAAAAAATATATATATTTTTTTAATAATGATAATGCATTTAGCCACAGGGCCGGACTAAATTGTTCGGCGGGCCGGATCCGGCCCGCGGGCCGTATGTTTGACACCCCTGTGATAACTGGTTTATGTCAGTGACATACCTGGAGCCTCTGCGACCCACTCCAAGCCCCAACAGTCCAAAAACTCTGGCTATGCATGAGGTTCCTGTCAGCGGTTCCCTTCTTCGTGACGGGCCGAAGGATCATAAACGGTTGTAAAGGCGCAGAGTTATGGTTTAGTTTAGGGTTAGGCTGTCTCTGACTGGCAGAGCCTGCCGCCGTTATGGAGCAGCGCATCTTAAAAAAGGGTTGCGTGAAGTTTGGTGCTAAAGTCAAACATTTCCAAAAAAACGATTCAAATGCACCCGTTTTAAGCCAGGCCAATAACAACCCTAACAACTTCTCGTTACAGAGGAGTGGACCAGTTTCGGTCCAATCTGCTGTCTTAATGACTTTAACGACCGCCCATTACTAAGGGGTGGACCTGTTTCTGTTGAATTTGCATGTTATCTAAGCCATTAATTACAAGGCCTTTGTTAGGCAATGGTATAAAGCTTGTTACTCTGCATTACTCCAGACTTTTTGAATTGAGAAAGCTCCCTGGAGAGGAAGCGAAACGTCTTCAAACTACGGAAAACAAGTCCAGTTGTTTTGTTTTTTACTTTTTTTGGAAAGTGAAGAGAATTGCTTATGTATTTGTGTCACATAATCTCAGCCAGACTGGATGGGGGAGAGAATCCGGGAAAAAGCCAGCTTTGAAGTCTTGCCACAGATGTGCTGTTGAGTTTAGTTCTGGCCTTTGACTAGGCCATTCTAGCACATGTGCTTTTACCAGCTTCCCTGTCTCTGCTGAAGACTAGTATCCCCACAGCATGATGCTGCCACCACCATGTGTGGGTATGGAGTTCTCAGGGTGATTTGCAGTGTTAGTTTTATGTACAGGACTTTCCTGAGTCTCCAAAGTGGCCTGTAGTTTGTTTTCACTCTTCCATAAAGGCCATCCAGGGCATACTGAGGCTGATCATACACAGGTGGTCTACTAATCAGGTGACCTCTGATGGCAGCTATCGATACCAGTAAATGGAACAAAGACCAAATGCATGCCACACAATTCAGACTTTTACTTGTAAGAAAACGTTGGAAACGATAAACGACTGCATGCAACCCCACAATCTGAAAACCATGAATTCATTCCACTTCCACTTCACAATCATGCGCTACTTTGTTTTGGTCAGTCACATAAAACCACTTTAAAATAAAAAAACGTTGTAACATGACAACCACACGAATGTCTCATCCGATCATGTATAAAGTCAAGAAAGAGCGTCTCGGTTACTTGAAGATCTTTTCCTAATGTCACTGAGTCAGAGGCCAAGAAGAAGGGGGAAACAATTAATTTGCATTTTTTCTCATATTGGAGTTCAGAAATGTTAATCTGAGACATAAAACCAGCTGTTTTGGTATTTAAGCAAGAACGTCATTTATAGATGAGGATAATCCAATCAGAAAGATTTTTTTTTATTAGGACACCTTATTGTCTACATTGTTTTGTTTCCATCACATTGGTCCTTGGCTGAAATAACGCAGAGACGTTCCTCTGGCTGTGAATTGACAGCAAAGCTTCAGAAAATGCCAAATGTCCTCCAATATTCCCTCCTGAGAGCACGCTTTGCTGACCGGCCCGTTTTAATTTATCTTTAATTAGCTGTAATGTTGCTGCAGCACACAGAGACGGTCCTGTGAGCCTGAAAAGTCTGACGGGCTAAAATCTCCTGGACATGCGCGGCTCGGCTGACATTCACACACCTTCATGCACGTGCACGCTGACTCCACATGCTCCTACCTATGGACTTCTGCTTCCTCATGGTGCCCTTTTCTGGGATCCCCAGGTAGGCTCCTGGCACAGTGGGCGGCACCACTGCTACTCCCTGGCGGTCGTGATACATGGACTGAAAATCAGAATGTTGTTTATGATACAAACAGATATTCACACTTTTCTGCAGCCCTCTAAGAAGCAGAGTTAGCAGAATCTGATCCTGGCATTCATCTTGAAAACTGCTTCTCCAGTCCATTCCTTACGATTTCCTGCATTTGGAGACGCAGCGAGGAACCAGGATGGCAGCCTAACAGGGTCACATCAACCGCAACACCCCTGGGTGTAGAGGTTCTTAACTATTTTCAGAATCGGCAGGCTGTGGATGGGGTCCAAGGACTTTCAGGCGCAGGGCGCTAGGTTTCTGCCACATGTCGCCTCTGATTCTGATATAAACAAGCCTGCTCATGGCGGAAAGGCATGATTTAAGTATTCTGATAAAAGAAACTGAAATCTTTTATCTGTAGGGCAAAGCTTTGCAAAAACTCTGGATGCATCTCTGCCTTTTGCTTTTAGAAGTCGTCTTGATTAATAGTCTCCCTGGCTGAGATTTTCCTTTGGACATTAGTCACTTTTCACCCACTTTCCACCCAGTACCTGCATATTCTCACAGAAATGCGTCTTTAACTTTGCCTTATTCATCAACGAGGCATAAAAAAGGCTCCTAAGCTGAAGGGATGGATCAACGGAAACAGTTAATTCTAATTTATTTTCCAATAAAAACAGCAAAGGAAGCACAGTCTGAAAGACAGAGGCAGGATTTTAGCTCCAGGAGGATGATTCCCAAATACGTGCCGGCTGAACTCCTGGCATAAAGCAGATAACTGTTTTTTTTTATACTTCACAGTCTTTCAAAGTTAAAATGTTCCCCTGGTCAGGTAGAAGAACAGATCTAAAAATGAGTGAAAAAGCTGCCAAATCTCAAACATAAACTCAAAGTCTGGCTTTTTTTGGGAAGAAAATACCCAGAAACAAAGACTGGATGGGGATTTTTACGTTAATATTTCAGCTGGCTCTAATATTCTAAGTCAAGTGCTGTGAAACGCTGCAGTTCCTCTGCTCTAACCTCCTATAACATCCATCTCTGAACGTGTTTTCATGCCTTAAATGAGTGGAGCTGCTTACATTCATGTCTGTAGGAGTGACCAAGCAGCGACTGGAGGGCCGAGGTTTGATCGTGGCGATCTTCGTGTCCACCGGTGAGCTCTTCTGGGCGTGCGTCATCTCCTCCACTTTATCTGCAAACCGAACCGACATGCAGTCAAACTCCACGGGGAAGCCGAGGCCGGGCTGGACCTCACGGGTCAAACACAAGCCAGTCATTCGCAGCGCCCCTCTCTTTGTGCTTTCACACTAAAACTGAAACTAGAACAGTAAATATTGAGGAATAATTCCTCTGGGAGAAGGGAAAAGGAGGGTATGAGGACTTTGGTGACGTAATATGCCCAGCCTTGGAAGCCGTGCAAGCTTTTCCCAAACAGCCAGCTCAGAAGCATCATCCAGGTCTCAGGGGCGTTCCCTCAGAGATGGAAAACGAGCAATGGATGCTGTGTCTGTCAAGTTTGCCGCTACTGGTTTAGTTTTCAAGCTTGCAACACAGGAAAGGCGTCAACGACAAATTTGGCAGAACCGAACCTCCCGCTGGAGTGTGATGATGGCATCACAAAAGGGTCGTCCTTCAAGGTTCTGCCACTGGAAGGATTTAGCCCCGGAAAAGAGTCGGAACAGAATCTTATTTCTAAGGGTTTTCAGGAATTCATCTGGTCCTCAGCAGGTCTCACAAAGAGCTGCGTCCAACCTAAGGCTCAGAACTGCTTTAAGACTAACTTCACTTACATGGAGAAGCTGTGAGAGGAGAAACTAAGTCCACCCTTGATTTTTCCACAGGAATTAGGAGGATAATTTACTTCTGATCAGTGGAAAAGTCGGTTTACAGCCGAGGAGCCAACAGATGCGTGGCGAGACTTCAGTAAAGACCTCAGAGAAGCAACTGTTTCTGTCCATCAACCTGGGAAGGGTTCAATGGTCATCTCCTAACATGTCACTTCATGCATGCTCAGTATGAGGGATTGCTGCAAAGCCATCAACAATGCAGACGACTGTCCACTGTGGCTCTACGCTCTTTCAGGAGGAGTGAATGCTGCTTGGAGAGACTTGATGCAACCTGCTGGGTTTCCTTAGAGAGGAAACTTTCTCACCAACCTGGAGGATCTGATGGAGTCTGACTTTAGAAAGAGCCTTGAAGTGACATGCATTATGACTTGCTGATATATAAATAAAATGTAATTGAATAGAAAAGCATGGCGTTGGAGGAGCAGCGATGCAACGCTTCAGTACACCAACACATTTTAAAGTCAAACGTGGTTCAAACTGGGTCACCAGCAGAACAACGGTCCCAAACAGAGCAGCTGATCTATAACAGAATGACTCTTTTTGTTCATTTGTTGTTCTGTTTGGACCACTGAGCTACACTCCAGTCCCTTTTTGTCCAAAGCCCAGATCTGCTGATACATCTGCAGGAGACGGGTCTGATTCCACGCCTTCTCTCACTTCTCCCTGCTCCATTCTGTAACGCTTCCTGCCACATTTCCTTCTTCCACTCAACTTTCCATGAATTAACTCCCCTCCTCTTTGAACAGCTTCTTTAGCGATGGCCCTCTGTGGCTTCCCCTCCATGTGGGGGGTGTCAGAGGCCGTCCGATGGACAACCATCAGTCAGCAGTCCTCCTCATGACGGTGTAGCTCATGACAACATTTTTGTATTAAAAAGCTAATTCTAATTGGGCTAATTAGATACTCTGCTGTTCAGAGGAAGCAGACTTTGTGTTTTCTTTGCCTATAAGCCACATTTACATTGTTTGAAGCATATCACTCCATGCAATGACTCTATGAAGCTCAGTTTAGGACCTGACGAGGAGCAGATATCCGTTCGCTGTGAAGCCTTAGAAATAAAATTCGGTGCGTAAACGTCATCCAGAGACAGCCCATGCTAACCCTGCCCTGTCCTTCACTCTCACACCTCCCTGACTAGCTCTGCGCGGGATGTAGAAAGCTTCCATGCATTGAGGGAGTGATTACTTAGAGTCACTTGGAAAACAATCCTCTTCTTCTGCGCATCTACACACAGAGCAGAGGAAAGGACCATCAATGACAGCAGCACAGAAAGATACACATTTTCAGCGCTCCGCTCGAACCGCCTCCCGGCCCGGAGCGCGTTGCCCTGGCGACCGGTCTGTGAGTGAAACACTTCCTGGAGGAAAACACACAAACGACGCGGGGGGAAACAGGAAGGAGGACACACATGTAGCGACGGCGGCCCGCATGCACAAACAGACACGCTGGTTTCCTGGTCGGTGGATCCTGGGATCGGTCTGAGTCATCTGGGAGAGTCAGCAAGCAACACGTTTCTGTTCCACATCATCATCGTTTTTTATCATGCAACCTTTCAGGAACAGCTTGTAAATCATGCAGGTTAAAAAAAACACACACCATGGTTTCACTCTGAGTCAAACAAAGAAATTATCACCCAAAAAGAAACAGAAAAAGACAGTTAGTTCTTCACTGAGCGGCGAGGGGAGGATGGGGCGGACCGAACATGCCTGAAGGTAACTTACCACCTTTCTTTTTCCTCAGCGTGGCTTTAGAGGTGACAGAAAAAAAAAAAACAGTTCTTCAAATGGCGGACATAAACGCCCCGGATCCCAAATGGAATCACCAAATGCTTTGAGTTCATCCATTTTTCCTCCTGCAGGATCTGAGAGTTTATGTTTTTTACGTGGAGACTGGTGATCCCATCTGATCACGTGGAAATGACCAGATTAAAACTCTTTCTGCCGTCACAGTTTCATCAATGCCTGCCATGACTAACGCGAAACATCCGTCCTAAGCAGCAGCGAACCTGCTAGCCTGTAATCAGTCATTATTTCCCAGGTTGATTACGAGCGCTACGATCACTGGAGACCCGCCGCAGCCCGCTGGAGAGTGGGCCTGGGTTTAGACGGGCTTCTGAGCTTCGACAGGTGTGGACAGACCCGGATTAGAACCATAAACTCTTCATCAGAGATGCACTGATCACTCTTTTACTCGCCGACACCAATTCTTATTTTTTTCTTTCACATCTGACGCGATGATTCTGATTTTCAATCCAACTACAGGAACCAGAGAGCCCGGGTGTCAGCCTGACGGCACCAGAAGCCGTGAAGCAGGTCGACTCCTGAGAGCCACTGATGGGTCTCTGAAACACGGAGGAGCAGACGCTGCGTCCAGAGGGGAGATCCACACAGCCGCCATGTTGTGGGTGGCGTTTTGGTTCAGATAAACGGTGACGTGACGGCGTCAGGCATCAGGAGGAGGAAGATGAGCTGAATGCAGCTTAATATGTTCACTTTTAATAGCAGTAAAATAAACATTTATGATTGATTAAATTAGGTTAAACGTGAACTTCAGTGTCTTCTTTTCAAAGCATGCCTGCATTGCTTTCCTAAGCACACCTGCTAGTAACAGCATGGTGGGCCCGTAGATCTACTGTTTACATTATAGTCTTCTAGCGCTGGACCTGCAGTCCGTTATCAGAAGAATCAGATGAGTTCCATCGCATCGCCCCATCGAACCGTGCAGCTGCAGCACCATGGAGACACGTGCAACGCTTGCAGAACTCTACAAACATTGTTTAGTTGATCTAACAGCTCGTTGTTGCTCACATCCCACACAGCTTTGTAAAAAGCAGAGATATATCTGCACTGATATCGGTATCGATAAGTGAAACTGGGCCGACATTTGTTTGCATCTTGTTGCCGTTTGTGTTTCCAGCGGTGGGAAGTTGTTTATTTGTTATTATTTGTTTTCTCATGTGACAGTGACGATGAAGCAGCTCTGAACTGTGGGATGTGATGTGGGGAAATATATGTCATATTAACAAATATCGGTCCCGGTATCGGCCCACATTGTCATGATAAAAAGCTGCAGAAGTGGCTGACAAAACCCAGAGAACCGTGAACTGCCACTGGCTTCAGGTTCACTTGTTCTAACTCGTTAGCTTCCGATGTGCCGGCGCAGATTCCTGCATTCAGGAGTTCAGTTGCAGAACCTGAATGCATCAAACTGTGTGTGATTTATTGTTGGTTTGCATTTAGGAAATGCTGCACAATGTGTCCAACATCAAAGCCGCAAATGACGGCCTGGATCTGATACCAACGAGACTGTTGTGTGTTAATGTCACATCCAGAGGTTTCCAGCTACTCACAATAGGTCTGAAAGTCAACTAAACTGTTAGAATATATTAAAAAAGACTCGAAAATGAATGACATTGATGCTGAACTGTATATTTGGGCTGATGAATGGACTCTCAGTACACCGAGTGTCCGGCTGACTTTAAAGCCCACAGAGTGAGGGGGAAATTTTTACTGGGAAAAAAGAAGAAGCATCAGGAGAATGTGGGTCAAACATTCAACATTAATGTTGCATTTTTCCTCTCATCATGCAGCCACGTCTCTCTGCCTTCATCGCATAACTTTGCAGCCACGATGTCACGGCTTTGACCATTAAGTATCAAACCAAAGCGCGTCTCTGGAGGGGGACACCCAGCAGATTATGGGTCGGAGCTGCAAATCTCATATCAGCAAACCTCAGTGCTCGTCTTTAACGCGCTTTAACACACATCTGCAAACCGCGTTACTGCGGACGCATCAGATGAGCCCCTCTTGCACCCTTTAACCCTTCGCTCCCTCCCTTATTCCCTCCTCAGCTCCAACGGGTCGTCCTCTGATCTCAGAACCGCTGACTGTCGACTGCGTCAGCAGCATCAGGGCGGCGCAGCGTTTTGTTTTCTGCACACTGGGACTCAGCACACAAATATGAAGACAGAAAGGAAACAGGAAAGCGGCCACACTGATATTGCACGCGTTAAACGGCGGTAAAAGCTCTACGGGCGCAGAGGTCGGGCCTTCATGCATGATGGAAGAGGAGAGCAGGAGATGAGGAGGGAGGGACGAGCACTTTTCTTCCTTCATCAAGTCAAAACTAAAGCAAAGCCTCATTCAGCCGCTGCAGGCGGGGGGGATGCTGCAGTCAGGCAGGAAGGCTGCGCGCCGCTAACTGCTTACCTTTGTCCACTACAGTCAGGTTAACCAAGCAAAGAGGGGGGGGGGGGGGGCAGAAAGAGGAGCTGTTAGACACACTTCCTCATGGTGCCGTCGTCACAAAGGAAAGCCGTGCGGCTCTTACCAAGTTCCTCCAGCTCTGAGGTCATGGACTTGGAGCGCATGGACAGGGCGGTGGTGGGGGCTCTCTTTGGAGGTGGAGGAGCTGAGGGAGACAGAGTCAGAGAGAGATGAGCAAGAACAGGAGGAGGTTCTTTTATTTCCCTGCAGAACGTCACATAGAGACAAAATTTTAATGCATCTCAAACAAAGAGAAGATCTGAACAGGAAAACGAGGAAAGCATCTCCGTCAGTATGACAGCAGGTGAGCAAATTCAAACAATTCAACGATTCAAAGAGCCTGGAGAGCAGCAGAGATCAGAAAAATATGATAATTCAATTAAATCTCATTAATATAGCGCCAATTCATGATACACGTCATCTCAAGGCTCTTTCCTAGATCTAATTCAATCAGATTCTACAGACACAATGGTTTTTATTTAGAAGACAGTCCTCTGTAATATTAGCAGATCAGCAATAAGTAGCTTATAACAGATTAGTGAGGCGTGATGTGTTCAGTGATCTGATCAGACCAAGAAGGTCAGTGAGCTGGAGACACAGCTTAGCATGGTGGAGGCAGCATCATGCTGCGGGGATGCTGGTCTTCAGCAACGTCACATAGAAGTCCAGTAAATGCAGATAAATTTGGGTCATTTAGTGCCGTGATGTCGCCCTAAAATCACCAACGCTGCCTTTACATCTCTACTGATTTTATTATTCTCCTCATTTGGAGAAGAAATCTTCCTAATCAGGTCAACGTGACGTCAGACTTGGTTGTTTCTCCTCATCATCCCATAATTGCCCGTTTCCCCCGCGGTCATGGAGTCTGCACACACCTCAGCCGTGAACTGACACGTCTCTGAGGTCAGAGGAAGTCCGGTTTCCTTCTGCCTCGGAGGGTTTTCATGACGCGACACGAAATCTGTCAGATTGGTGCCTTACAGCGCGGCCGGTGTTGTAACACTGGAGGCTGACGCACGCAGCAGAAACATCTTCACACCTTTTTTTACTGTAGGAAAGGATTTAAAGCTGCGCTCTGCTGCGCCGCACCTGAGCCACACGCTTCCTCGACTCTTTACCCACCGTGTGAACTTCTGCCCGTCAGCACAGAGGAGCGTCTCAGTTTACAGGGCGACTGGCCGTTTCTGCTGCAAACTCGTTTCTGTACCTTTTTTGCGTGCCGTGTCCTCGGGGTCCAGATTCCGGCTCACCGTCACCACTTTGATCAGAAGCCGGTTTCCTCCCTGGCGGATCATGTTGACGACCTGCCTGTGGCCCACCTTCACCACATTCTCCTGGTTCACCTGAGGCAGACGCACAGAAGAAACACCAGGGTCACTGCGGTGGTCGGAGTTCTCCACTTAATGTCGACGTCTCAGAAAAATCTATTCTGAGAAAGCAGGAGATTCACCCGTTTTCTGGTTATGAGCGCACAGCTGCAGGCTAATGCAACGCCAGGGTGGAAAGACAACAGCAGTGTTACCTACAGTCCATCTGCGAAGAGTTATAAGTTCATTTCTAAACTATCTGAAAGCTCTACATTCTCCATATAAACACATTTCCCAGGAGGAGAACATCTCAGCAGCTTCCAGGATGAACATCCAGCAGGTTCAGCCTAATGTCAGAGCGGGAAGCTCAGAGAAATGAAACCCAGGAGCTCCACCTCACACTCTACAGGCCTCAGTTAGCAGGTCAAAGCGCATATTTTACAGCTTTGCATATATTCATAGATAAGGTTTAATTTAATTTAATTTTATTTATATAGCGTCAATTCATAAAACCTGTCATCTCACTTTCCAAAGTCAAATTCAATCAGATCACAAACACAGTTACATACAGTTATACTGTATATACATATATACAGTTTAGATGGTTGCAGACCCAGAAATATGTTAAAATATCATCAGCATTTAGGTTTTATTGCCTTTTTACAGAGGGAAAAAAGTCCAACAATAGAGCCTTAAAAGCAATTCCTCAGATTTATGAAACCTTCATTTGCTGATTTGTTGCTTTGCCCAAAACATTAAAATCATGAATCCTCTCCTCTGGAGCGTGACGTTAGTCCTGCCTTTAGGAAAGAACCAAGGGTTTCACAGGAATAGCTGCGCTAACCAAATGTCAGGTTTAAACACCAAAAACACTCATTAACAACAGAAGAAGGAGAGACAACAATGAGGTTAGTTTTCAAATAATCTTGCAAGGAGATCGAACGAAGATGCTTAATACAGATGTCCAAATTCAATCTGAAGGAAATCCATCGCCCCCTCTCTATTTATTAGGAAAAGGAATCCCTGGTTCCATTGTGAATCTAAGGGGTAGGGATAAGCAAAATAACTGTGACCTTCCAGATAAAACCGAGCAGTTCACACAGTGCAGCACTCCAGATGGCTGAATAGAGTTCATAAAAACACTTATCATAGTTAAAAACATATTTCTCTGCTTTCTGCAGGCCTTCTGCAACAATAACAGAGAAATCTAAAACCTTAAAACTTCTTAGTAGTAAAGAGTAAATATATATGATAAATGCAATGTACGTAAAGAAAATAGTAAATAACATAAAATATGTAGGAAATAGTAAGAATAATTCTATCACCCGACCTCTAACGGGTCAGAACCGAGAATCATCTCAGCGCCTGGCATCAAGCTTCTTAGCACAACTTTACCTTCCCACATAATTAAGGCGAGCTGCTGTTTTGACATTTTCACTCCCTGCAGACGGAACTTTTATTAGTTTAACCGTCGTTAAATCTTCAAAATGAGATTTTTGCTCACGTCATACAGGAGACAGAGGCTTTCAATCTAAAAGCTTAAAACCTTATATTAAAGCTGGCCATAGAAATGCAAATAAGACGAAGGTGGCTGTGCTTCTGCTAGTCTTCCTCAGTGACTTTCTTCCTCACATCAAGACTTCTGAAAAGGCTGAAAACGCGACGTTTGGGTCGGAGCAGGACCCATCCGGCTCAAATATCACTGAAAACACGTCTGGACTCAGAGTCAGGGCTGCACAGACCAACGCAGGCATATTCTGCTTCCTAACATGTGTATTCATGCCCTCATGGATGCTTTTGATCTAATTAGAGCTCGTCTAATTGAATCTGAGCCCTGCTGGACGGTTATTCTGCTCTCTGCTCCCCTCCACGCCCCTCCTCCCTCCTTCCACACCAGTAAACATGAGGGTCAGATGAAGCGATGACAGAAAAGCTGGCCTGGAGCGACACAGAGACGAGGTGGAGGAGGACAAAAACCAAGCTGCAGCTTCAGCAGCGAGGAGCAAACACTCGTTTTAGGGAGACCTCCTGGAGATGTAGCCTAATTTCTCTTACAGTTGCAGATTTATCTAATGTTTTTACCGTATTATGCAATGTTCTTTTTCTTTTTTAAGAATGGACAGAGTCACAGAAACACTGATGAATCTTTTCTTCTGCCAGTGTTTGCAGTGCATGCAGAGATGATCCTAAAGAGGCTTCAGGAGGAACAGGGATGTGCTTCATTGCAGTCAGGACATGGCAACCCGTATCTTTGCTCAGAGGATAAACTTCTTTAGGAAATAAAGAAAACCTTCCTTCCAGTAATGTCCCCATACCTGCTAATCAGCTTCCAGAAAGCAGGAGGTAATTCGTGATTAGTTTCTGCATCTCTCCTTTTGCATCCTTCTTAATCACTATTTTTAGATTGATCATATTAAGGCTGTAATGTAGGAACGAGCTTTTTGTTGTTCACGTGACTTTGTGTCATATCCCTTTGCTTTTCTCTGCAAGACTGAAGACTTTAGGACAGCGAAAAGTCCAAAGATGCTGAAATTTAAGCAGCAAAATGCACGAATATGACATGAAAAACAATCTAAATCAACAGAAATGCTCAATAAATTAACTCATTGATTTATTTACACCTTAATGTTTATGAAATCATAAAAGATTGTAACTAATAAATCTAAAATTAAAAAATATATTTGACAAAGTTTTACATTTTAAAGCACATTTTCACATGATAATTGGATTGTAAAAAAAAATAGTATTTTTCATAATTTTCTCTTCAGTCAGGATAAAAATGTTTCTAATCTTTACATTTCTACACAAAATATACACACATATACAGTATGTCTCAATTGAGTTATTAAAAAAACAGATATTGAATTTAGAATAGACACAAAATAGAGTTACTGAATACCATCGGCTCATGGGTAATTTTATATTCAACTTTCTTATTTACCAGGAATTTATCCAAAGAGTAAAAGTAATAGGAATACAATATTAAATCCAATTTTGTGATTTAAGATAGTGAAAAATGTCTGCTTGGAGTGAATATAGTGAAATAAAAGAGGAAGTTCTTCTGATGCAGAGCTCTGAACGCTCCCCTGAGAGAGCAGTCGATACGTCCGTTATCAGTTTCATGCAGTCAATTAGGGGCATCGATGTGTTTCTGTAGTCAATGCCAGGGTGTTAACATGGCCATTAAACACAAATATGGATTAGACATGTGAGACTGAGGGAGGAGTGAGACTGAGGGAGGAGTGAGAGTGTTTCTCAGGGCAGCATTCATGATGAAAATGAAGGAGAGACGACGCCTGAAGGCCAAAAAAACGGCCAAATACAAGAAGTAAAACAGCCGCCAAGCAGCAGCTCCACAGCTGAAAATAAACTGTTTAATCAATATCTCAGCAGCACACAGACAGAATATATGTGTGAAGAGCGACGGTGTGCCCGGCGAGGCGGAGGAGCCTGTTCAGAAGCCATTATCATTATCACAGCCATTACAACAGTTCCTCAACGTTAAGCATCATCCGGAGCGTTCAGCTGAACGGGAGCGCCGCCCGATCTAATAACTCAATTCACTCCCGTCTGATGTGGATATTCCTGCCTGACAGGATCTAATCAGACTAATCAATTATCATCTGACCTGTTCGGACTAATGTGGTCGGGACAGCCTGCTAATCCATTCTGTCACCATGAAGGCTGCTTCCCCAGGCCAGCTGATCTCTCCTTTACAGCGACACCACACATGGAGGAAAAAACTGGTTTTATGGTGGAAAGAGGACCGATGGTCATCAGCGTGATCCACCTCTCAGGATAAATAAACCAGAACAGGTACGGTTTGTTTCTCCCTCCAAAAAGGAAGCAGGAATGAATGAAGCCCAAGACCTCTGGAGCCATGTCTGCTGACCAGATGAGCCTGAACCAGAGAATGATGCAAAGCGTCGTGTTTGGAGAAATTCAGACACAGCAGGTCAGGACAAAGACCTCATAACAACCACGGAGGTGGAGGAGTGATGGTGTGTTTTAGAGCTACAACATCTGGGCGCCTTGAAGTTAAATCAGCTACGTTTACACCGACAAAAGTAATCGGAAAAAACGGCCGATCGGAATAAAAATGTATCACGTAAATGAGCTAAACGGAATATTGTGATCAGATTAAGATTAATTAGAATCAAATAGTATCAGAATGAGAGGCGTGATATATGCTGATTAATAATCTGATCAACGTTCATATAACCTGAGTGCGCATGCTTGCCCAACGTAAATGTGACGTTTTTCTGCTTTGAGTGGCGGAAACACATCTGGAAGCAAAACTGTCGGTTCTTCCGATAAAACCTTTCTGTTAGAAACAATAAAAGAGCTCAAAATTGTTGCTTATTCAGTAAAGTTTAAGCCGTAGTTAGAACATCGTGAAAGTCCAGGCTAGACGCTCAGAAGATAAACAGACTCGTATAAAACTGCTTTGTTTACTATTTTTGTAGTTTAGCAAAGACGGAAGTTCTTCATCTTCTGTGGAAATTGATAACTGCGCATGTCAGAGTGGTTCTATTCTGAATAAATAATGATCGGATTAATTGATTGTGTGCCCATATAAACGGTACAATCCAATTATTTAATCTGAACACATTTTTATCCGATAGTGAAATTCTGAGAATGTAAACAAAGCTAGCATGGCCCAAACTGGGTCAACAACACGACCATGACCCCAAACACTGTAGGAGATCTTCAACAGAACGGCTGGAGAACAAAGAAACCAACGTGGCGACGTTCTAGTCAAAGTTCAGACATCAACCTGGTTGACAAGCAGAAATTATTTGTGAAGGTATTCAGAGGCTAGAAGGAAGATTGAGTCCACCCACAGAGATCTGGGCCGGTTCCAGGTCTCCTTCCTGTCCATCCGTCCTTTGCGTTCCACTGACCTGTGGTCAGATGTGGCAGAGGCAGCGTCTCCAGGAGGAATCCCCAGAGATGCTCTTCAGCTCCTCTTTAGGTCCGCTTCAGAGTCTCCTTCCATCAGGAGGAGCTCATGAAACCAAAAGGAAGGTGTAGAAGAAACATCTGGAGGTACTGAGACGATGTGAAAAAGACTCCTGGACCTCAGGACCAATCAAACTCCCATGATGCCACACTTTGAAATAAAACAGCGTTCTCTACAGACACAGTCCCTCTTTGCTACATTAACAAGTAAGAGCAGCGTGTGAAATCAACCTGGACCTCAGAGCAAAGTCCAGCAGCTCCATGTAAGCACCAGTTTTTAACAAACTCTAGACGTTCTGGTTTCCATCAAACCTGCTCATTAAAGTAATCCAGAACTTCACACGTTCACAATCCTACAAAAGACACTCGTTAGCGGACATTAACTCCTTTCATGCAGCTTCAAAGAGCTGAAGCTAGAAAGGAGGCTTCCAGAACAGAGAACCAACTCTGGGCCTCCTTTTTCTTTCCCGCCTGCTGAGCTGGAACAATGAGCACCAAATGACCCAAACGATGAAAACAACAGAGACAAGAGATCCTGATGCAGTCCGGAGAAGAAACGGACCCAAAGCTCCGGTTCTTGGCAGCGCTTTAATCAGCAGAGGAAGCCCCTCCGACGTCTCCAGGTTCATTCCTAAAACAAAGCCCAGATCCCTCCACCATCCACACCTGTACGCTATTTACCTGGATCAAAGGATGATTTCATTCATTAAGAGAAAAGAAAATCTATCCAGACCGACCTCACCCCGTGTAAAGAAGTAATCACACCCTAAGCCCAACAAGGGTTGGGGATAACCGGGGGTCTTTAACGTCACAGCATCAACTCCAAACTTTGACTAGGCCACTCCAAGTGAAATGTTTGGTTTTCTTGAGCTTAGAGTCACAATCTGATGGCAGGTCAGTTCCTTTCAGGATTTTCAGAATTCACGGTTCTGTCGTCCCGGTCCAGAAGCAGCAAAGCAGCAAAGCAGCCCCACATCACCACACCACCTCCCCCATGTCTGACTGTAGTAGAGCTGGACGATGTAGAAAAAGACTACACCAATAAAATAGATCGATATCGACAATTAAAACATAGATTTTAAGGGCAGCGCTGGCCATTTAATGCTGTTGCTTAGCAACCTATTTTCAGATACAGACACAAACACTGAATTCAAACTGAACCCTTTATTCAATTAACTTTTTACCAAAAATGCAAGTTTAAAAAAAAAATAAAACAATAAATAATAAAAAAGAATGTGTGCTCTCTGAACTCTCTGAAGGGGGCGGAGCTTGGTTCCTGGGTCTGCGTTGTGATTGGCTGGGAGAATGTAATCATGTAATATTAACCTACATAGCTAGAATGCAAAAGGAGGAAAAACTTTTATTCTATTGAACTTTTTATTTTTCTATCGATCGATTTATATTGTTATTGAATTATCGTCCAGCTCTAGACTGTAGCTATTAACTTTGTATGAAAGGCTGTTAGTCTTACACCAGAAATAACCGGAAGCATCATCAGTCCATGGTACTCTAGATGATCTTCAGGATGATTTTTGGTAAATGTAGGGCAGGCCTTTGTGTTCTTTTGGGTCAGCAGTAGTTCTGGCCTTTAAACTCTCCAAGGGAACCCGTCTCTCTCTTTGTTGTCTCCTTCCTGTGATTCTCTGGAGTCCCAAAGCTTTGGAAAAGACGGATGTCAAGAACCCCAGAGAACCTTTACCTCAACGATAGAAAAGCAGCAGAACCTCATGACATGCTTACACAGTTTTCAGTACATGGCAAACATTAAGGATGAATCTGCACCCAGAACCAGCCAGTGTGGGCAGATGGAGCTCGTTAAAGACGACCTGTAAATGTATTCAAACTAGGAGGCTACGATAAACAGGAGGATGTAAATATTGTAGACGGGGAGGAGGGGGTGATTCTGACGAGTCGGCGTCCTCGTTAGAAGAGTCTCGACCTTGATGAGTAAAAGTGACAAGAACAGCCTGTGTGAGGGCCCACAGATGCCCGCTGCGTGCAGAGCGACGGTCCGTTTCCTGGAAGAACACACCGACAGCGGCTCAGCGTCAGCGCTGACATTAAGATTTACGGCTCACTAACGGCAGATTCTCTCCCTGAATCTGCTGCCCGAGATTTACCGGACAGAGTCGTCCATCAGGGCCTGAGCTCAGGAGAGACAAGCGGCGGCAGATAAGCATCTCCTGCAGCCCAGAGGACGACGCAGATGGATGGATTGTAGGGAGAACCAGGGCTCCTCTGGTACCGATCCAAACTGTGGACCCAGGAGCATGCCGCCCACTTAAACACCAGCTCTGCAGCAGCTGTGCTGCTTTTATAACCACTGAATGGATGCATCTGATCAGAACCTCCGTTTAAACGTCACACTGACACTAAACCGGTTCCTGGGTCTCATTTCTGTTAGCAAACACACTTCTGGGTTAAAGGAAGATGGTTTCAAATCTAAATCTGAGCAGGGTATGAATAATTTGGGGATTAAGAAGAGTTGATTTAAATAAAGACTCCATTTTGAAAAAGGAAAGGAACCGAAGCCTTCGTGGAACGGCTGAGCCTTTTGCATGATCTTCCTGATCTGAATGACTTTAAACTCTGAAAAACACGAGAACGTCATCTATGTGAACTTTCCAAGCCACAGATATTTAGCTGGGTTTAGGTCTGAACTTTGACTAGGCCATTCTAACACATGAATCTGCTGGAAGGTGAACCTCCACCCTCATCTCAGGTCTTCTGCAGCCTGCGTGTCCCCGATGAGGAAAAGCTCCCCTTGGTAGATCTGCAGGTGCTGCATCCTCTCTCCCTGTTCACATGATGGATTGATCAGATCTCTGGGAGATGTTCAAAGTTTGGGATGCTTTTTTAGAAAAGAAAAAGAGCTGCAGCAGTGAGATAACCCATCCATCCATCCCTTTTCCATAACACTCGTCCCTTGTTGGGGTGGTGAGGGGTGCTGGTGCTTATCTCCAGCATTCAATGGGCGAGAGGCGATAACACCCTGGACAGGTTAGTGAGATAATCTCATTTTATAATTTGTTTTAGAGTTTATATAATCAGAAACTTTCAGGAATATCACCACAGCATTAAGTAGCGGTCAAGCTGTTTAATACATAGACTTGTTTGTTTATTGCACTTTATGTTCAACAAGGATTGATGTCGTATAAGAATATTCTGATTAATAAAAACAGTTAGATTTTTTTTTTTTTTTTTAAAGTCCTTGTTTACAAACATTTTTATCTACAGGCCGTTTTTGTTGCTTGTGGTTAATGCAGAGAAAAATCTAAATTAAATCACAGTTATGGTTGAAATATATCACAGTATAAGATATCATTCAGTGTCTATTTCTCTCACTCTGCTGAGTTCTCCTACTGTTCTCCAATTTGTGCTGTTTGTTGTTATTTCAACTTAAAACTTTTAACTTTTTGTTCTCTGTCATTTTTCTCTTCATAGAAGGTACACCTGGTCTGGTGTTCTGTTAGCTGTGACATCATCAGGGGAGGCAGATCATCTGCTATTACCATCTAACATAGAAAGTACTCCTGGGTCAATGTGAGCTTCTGAGCTTTCTGTGTCTCTGCTCTGTCTTCTCTAAGCCCCAGTGGGTGGAGGCAGATGAGCGTTCACACTGAGCCTGGTTCTGGTTCTGCTGGAGGTTCTCCTCCCTGTTAAAGGGGAGTTTTCCTCTCCACTGTCGCTTTATGCATGCTCAATATGAGGGATTGCTGCAAAGCCATCAACAATGCAGACGACTGTCCACTGTGGCTCTACGCTCTTTCAGGAGGAGTGAATGCTGCTTGGAGAGACTTGATGCAACCTGCTGGGTTTCCTTAGAGAGGAAACTTTCTCACCAACCTGGAGGATCTGATGGAGTCTGACTTTGGAAAGAACCTTGAGATGACGTGTTTCATGAACTGATGCTATATAAATAAAATCAAATTTAATTAAAGTTTTGATTTTTGGCTAAATCGTACCGCCCTGCTGAACATGCACTCCCCTAAACTACCTCTCTTTCTTCTCCTTACTAGCCATCACTACGTACACACGGCGACCCAACATCCTCCTGGTTGCTAGGCGACAGTTGCCGTGCGCTACCACTGCTGGTGCTGGGACCATCGTCTGTGTGTTCAGGTCCAGGCGGGGTGTGGACTGTGCCATTCAGCATTAAAATGGGAGCTAATCTGGCGAGGAGCTTTTTGTCAATGAGAAGCTGCTGTGAAGTCGGCCGGCTCGTCTCCGGACCCGCGTCTCCAGAGGTTTGATCGTCCTGCCGGGTTCTGGCAGCGGCCCGTGTGGAGGTTGGTTTGAAATAAAAAACAGCTCTGCGAGCGCCGCGGGCTGCGAACGCTGCTCTTTGTGCCTATAAATAAATTATTTATGGGAAAACATCGCTTCCACTCTGTGTTATTTTTAAGACTGGGAACCATGTGACGCGAGTGTGGGTTAGTGCTGGAGTTCATGTGCACAGCGTTGATTCTGTGTGGAAGATCCATGATTTTGATTAAATAACTGAAAGGGAGCGGTGAGGTCAGAAACTGCCGCTTCAGTACCACTGCACTCCTTAAACTGTGACGAGAAACAAGATATTTCATCCATGGCAAAAAGAAAATAGACAAAACCACACATTGTCCTCAAAAGAAGCAGAAAAGCAAATGATAACCCATCTACACAAAAAGGCAAAAGACTCCTTAAAAGTCAGTCTTAAAAGCAGGTGAATCCAGCCCAGAATGCATAACAAAGTAGGACAGCTGCCGTTTCTTCATTTATGAATCAAAATCTAAAACAAAACCCAGAAAAACCAAAACAAATCCAGACACACTTACTTCCTGATTGACTAATCATCAATTGTGTGTTAACACAACGCCAAGGCAGAAAGTCATCAGCAATGACCTCATTGCCCCAGCAACCTGGGAAGGGGTCAAAGGTCATCTCCAAACTGTCTGGAGTCCATCGTTCTGCAGAGAGGAACATGATTCCAGGAGGAGAACATCTCAGGAGCTTCCAGGATGGATGTGTCAGAGCGGGAAGCTCAGAGAAATGAGCAGAAAACCATGACAGGACAATGAGAAAGAGAGTGAATAGGTGTGTGTTGTCTAGAAGCATTGAAGGAGAAATAAATATATTAATCCCATCAAAAAGTCTCCTAAATGCAACAAATGGTCGAGAACCTTTTAAAAACAGTATCACTGTAGAAATGCTTTTAGTCGGCACCTCAGAGCTTTTAAAGTTTAATTTAATTTAAGAAAGCACCAAATTCATGGAGATGATTTTTTGACTAAAGCTCAAAATGTTGGACCGTACTGGATTTGGCGGGTAGATACATTTTTAATCATAAATTATAATGATTGTTACCAATCAGTGTTGTAGTCAAGTCACTATGCCTCGAGTCCGAGTCCAGGTTCGAGTCTCCAGTGTTCAAGTCCGAGTCAAGTCCAAGTCATTAAAAAAAAATCCGAGTCGAGTCCAAGTTCCACACTAAAGTAAGCATAGCCTACATGTTTTTAAACAAAAAAAAAATCCACACTCCACCACATTGCACTAATAATTTAGATATTAAAATCATACACCAAATAATATTCTAATGACATATTAAAATTATAGCCTAATGATATATAAAAAAGTCGAGTCTTTTTCTCAATTTGATGATGATCAGAATGATCTGAATGTAGGAGTCCGAGTCCAAGTTCGAGTCATCAGTGCTCAAGTCCAAGTCAAGTCACGAGTCTCTAAATTTAGCTAATGACTCGGACTCGAGTTCGAGTCTCGGACTCGAGTCCTACAACACTGTTACCAATAGAAAGATTTTTTTTTACAGTAGAAGAGTGCATTTACAAGGCTTTTATATATTTTTTTTTGTTTAGCAGCAACCTGGGGTGCCTTTCACACATACCTTAAAGTTTCTGTTGGCAGAATTAATCTGACACAGAGCAGATTAGGAACCAAAGGTTCAGTAAAACAGGTCAGAAATCTTAAAAACTCTACAGGCCTTCTGCAACAACTCACTCGTGTCTCTAAGCGTTTTATTTTGTCTGGGCACAGGAAGCTGCAGAGAAGTCGCAGGTTGGCCTTTGGCTGCAAACTGAACATGAATCCACAGGGCAGTGATACATAAACCCACATTAATAATGCTTCCTATTCTCTCACAACCATCCTCTCTGGGAATTTAAAGCTATTCCATCATTTATGTGACCAGGCACCAAATCTTTAGAAACATGAGAACAGTTTGAGGCACACGCTGAAACCAAAATGGCCTCCCTTTTCTCCGGCTTCATCCAACAAACTGTTCGCTGGAGCTGAAAACCGACGCGTGCGAAGAAGAAGACGGGAAGAAGACGGGAAGCAACAAAGAGCAGGCTGTAAAACAGCTAGGACCAAACGTGTGTGTGTGGTAAAAAAAGACAAAGGTCTCCGACACAGATGATTAAAATGTGCATGCATGGTCCAAGCAGACGGGTTAATTAGCTGTCTGAGCAGCCGTGCCAGCTCAGCTTCAGCAGCATCAGCTGATTATTTGTGGGTGATGAATTAATGAATGCAAACAGCCTCTTCTGTGGAGCTGCAGAGATCCAAGCTGAGACTTCTGTGTAGGTGAGATGATCATCAGGTGAAATGAAGGACCAGGAAGGAGATGAACCAGGAATCAGCCCCACCGAGGCGCCGATAACACATCATCTGCTGTTTTCATCAAATATTCTGCAATCCGATGACGATTCAAAGCACAAACAGAGAGTTTCTGAGGATGCTGCCATAGACAAAGTTCACTTTACAGACATTTATTAGTCACAGCCAGATCAGATCCACTGCAGTTGGCCAACAAACAGGCTGCCCAGTCAGACCGCACCGGGTCAAGGTCGGCACGGCTGTAATCCCCACAGCAGCTAACAACCGCAGCCTGAAACCCAAGCCGAAGGTTCTGTGTCACCGGCAATTTTCCATAAACGCACCTTTTTTAAAAAAATCACACGGTAAAATAATAAACGCAGGATAAAAGCATGAAAATAAAATCAGAAATTAGACAATCTGCATGTGCTTTTTTTTGGAAAATATAAACAAGCAACCTTTTATAGAGTTTTTCTTTTTTTTTTTTTTTTATAAAATGTTAGAAAATACTGTAAAAATATTTATTGACAATGCATTTTTTTTAGCTTTAACAAGTTGAATATGTGATCAGATTTTGCAGTTTGTAGAGAAGTTGCAGGAGGATTTCATCTAAATCCGTTGCAGTTTGTGTAAAAATTAGAAAAGCTGCACATGTTTGTGTTTCTGGTGTAACAATGAAAATCCTGGTGAGTTAAAACCGATTAACTTCTGGTTTCTGCGATTAAATCCTGCCCATTTCTGTTCAGAGCAGCTGAGTAATTCTGCTTGTGAGAAGAAAGAAATACTAATATCTACGGTTCTGGTGTCAAGTGACGCCTGCAGAGGGAAATCCACGTTTGCTGTGGAAGGTTAAATTAAAGTTTCTCCCAAATTTCCCTTAAACTCTGACTTCAGATTTCAGAGTTTCAGGTTTTTGGCTCACAGATCAATTTTTAGAAAACATCATCTAATGAGGACCTTTGGGTGTTTGAAAGGCACTCAAACTTTATTTGTAAAAGGCTTTTGATGCAGCGGAGCAACACAAAGTGCTCTACAGAGGCTACAACATCTGACAAGCATGTTAGCAACGATTATATCAGGGCAAATTAAAACAACAATAATAATTAGGCAGATTAATCTAAATGATCACAGACACTGAAGAAGGGATCATATTTGTAGGGAGGGAAAAAAAGATAAACTTTCAATAAAAGTAGAAAACAATCACATGTTAGTGATGAGAACATTTAGGCTAATATATATTAGCTGTGGTGGCTGGTAACCAATAATTTCTCTACTTTCTTTAAATGCAGTCTGTGCTTCAGGTACCAGAAGCACAGACTGCAGCACCTGGACACAGGTGTAAAACTCCTGGGTTAGAGTCTCTTTAAATCTCTCCAAATCAGCCTAAAAACCTCAGCAGGTCCATGAACAGGTGGGATGATCAGGAGCTCAGTGGGCTCCATGAAACAGCCGTGATCACAATCGCTGTTTGGAACTGGATTTAGAAACTTCGCCTGCAGCTATTTTTACAGGTCACTTAAAACATGCATATTGCAACAATCTGTGTGACTCATGTTTTCAGCAGCGGATCAGAGATCATCGGGTCGGGACAGTGAGGAGCGTTCAGAAACGGTAACCGCTGCTAGAGACGAGGCCGGCTATTTCCAGACAGCAGTCTGCGCGGGAACACAAGAAGAATCCAGCGGTGGGAGTCGGTGAAGCTTCTCCCTGCGCTGTGATCCCCTAAAGAACGTAACGGAGGGAGGTTCCAGAGTCAGCGGATCCGAGGATGTGGAGAACTGGACTGGAGAGTTAGGAGCTGGTTCTGGCACCACACCTGGTTCAGACCTGGAGCCTTTTAGTTGTTTTATGAACGCTTCTCTCAAGGCCAAAGCATCAGCTATAACCCTGGTTCAGACTCTCTTCTCTTCTCTGACTCTAAAGCTGACTCGGTCATCAGCACAAACTTCTGCAGACGAGTCGGCAGAGGAGCTCTCAGACTTTTATTTAGAGATGCAGCGAAGAGAAAGGCCTCCCAGGGAGCGCTGCCTGTGCTAGTTCACTGCACAACTGACAGTCCGGGGTGTGCTGGGAGTCCTCAGGGAGAACACACACACACACACACACACACACACACACACACACACACACACACACACACACACACACACACACACACACACACACACACACACACACACACACACCTGGGGGCATGGGTAGGCAGATGCATCTGCATGGTACCCAGGTCACACAACCCTCTCTTGGCCGAGGCTCTGCGTTATATAAGAGCGTAAGTGCTCCACTCCGTCTAGCTCCACAGCAAACACACAGGAACACGCAGCTGGAGCCACAGGAACTACATGCATGTGCAGAGAGAGATCTCCACGCATGTTGTGTCGTGCTACAGTGACTTCCACAGACGTCGGAGCACATCTCAGGCCACAGGAGGCCCGTGCGTTCAGCAAACATTCGCTGTCCTGTCCGCCGCTGCAACGTCTCTCTGAAGCTCACTGAACGTGCAGCACAAGGCACAGCGACCGGCTGCTAACTGCAACATGTCGGCATTTACATGCAAAAGTTTCTGAACGTTTTCAAAAAATCAGCAGATCTGTTGTAGGGCTGCACAGTTAATCACGTTTGCAATCTGATCACAATTGAAATAAACAGTTTCCAAATCGCTAAGGTCTGCAGGTTTCGGCTACGTAACGATTAAGGCATCAGACGCGTCCTTTAGGCGTCTGTAAAATGTTTAAAGTGGGTTTGGTTCACATGGAAAAGAGCTGCAGTAGAGAGATAATCTAATTTTATTTGTTTTAGAGTTTATATAATCATATTTTTTTTTACCAGAAACTTTCAGGAATCTCACCACAGCATTAAGTTCTGGTCAAACTGTTTAATACATAGACGTGTTTCTTGGTTGCACTTTATGTTCTACAAGGATTGATGCACAACTCAATTAAAAGCTGTTCTCCTGAATAAGAATATTCAGATTTATAAAAACTGTTAAATTTCTTGATTTAAATAGTCCTTGTTTACAAACAAATACATTAAATCGCAATTATGGTAGAAATATATCGCAATTTAGATTTTTGGCAAAATCGCACAGCCCTGATCTGTTGCTGAATAATTAATGATTAATCTACAGTTTAGTCCAAATAGTGACAGTTCTGCACATTTCACTAATATATCTTTACAAGGTTATAAAAGTGAACCAATAGCTACATTTACATGGACAAAAGTAATTGAAATTAAAAAAAAGCATCATGTAAAACAAGTCAATCGGAATATTGTGATCGGATTAAGCTAAATCGGAATTAGGAATTTGATAACAGCGCATGTCAGAGTGTTTCTATTCTGAATAAAGCCAGGAGCATAAAAACTCACATCATGATCGGTTTAATTGATTGTGTGCCCATATAAATGGTACAATCAGAATTTTTTTTTTTAATCTGATACATTTCTACCTGATCGTGAAATTTTGAGCATGTGAATATTGCTAATGACAGAAAATTTTTACACCTCTGATTATTAAAGCAGTGAGAAAAGAGGGAGGTCTGGTTCCAGAAAGCAAACAAAACAGGCAAAAAAATAAAAAAATCACTAGATTTTACGGAAGAAGATCGGCTGGAGGGGTCCGAATACAATAATGTGCGACAATAAAGCAGCAAAGTCACTAACATTTCCACAACTCCCCCCCAGCAAAGCGTAGAGAGAAGGAAAACCAAAGGTTACAGTTTGAAAGGCAATTCTAGCAACTGTGGAGAAAATGTGCTCTCAATAGCTCTGAATATACAGTTTTTTTTCAAATATTCTGAAAGACGTGTCAATCATTCTGACATTTACTAATCCTAAATGACTCCAAACAGGAAAGAAATGGTCAGATTTCTTGTGAGATTGAAAGAAAATGAACAGTCGTGTTTTTTTTTTTTTTGTCCCATGAATGGAAATATTTGGTTTTAAGCAGGGATGACCTCTGCTGCCCCACAGGAGACGAACCAGAGTCCTCTGATCTTTTGGCTTCATAACGACGTTAAAGTTTAAGTATCAACAATATATCATCCATCTACTGTCTCAGCGGTGCGATCGTTCTGCAGAAACACAGACGACGACACGCTCTTTGGCTCAGCAGATCTGCACACAGCTGCATGCAGCACCAAGCTGCTGAACGGAACCAAGCTATGAAACTTTGATGCTCCGCTCAGCCCTAAATCATGCATGGAAATGTTGTGCTAAGGTACAGTAGATGCTAACCGGAGCTGTTAGCGCTGGTCGCATTAATACAAGCTTCTGAACATCTCTGTCGTTTTTGGTTTTCAGCCCATATCAGCCAATAAAGACGGTTCCTTTAAAGATAACAGATTCAGGAGGACGAAGAGTTCACCTGTCAGACACCTCTTCACTGCTGCACTGCAAAAAGGGAACAAAAAGTAAGTGAAACTTTCTTGAAATAAGTGTATTTTCCCTTGATTAGAGCAGGTAAATAAGACTATTTGCCAATGGAATAAGATTTTTGCACTTAAAATAAGAACGATTCATCTCCATCATCTTATTTCAAGTGCAGTATATCTAATTATCTTATTTTAGGGGTAATAATACTCATTCCATTGGCAGATAATGTTATTTAGCTCCTCAAATCAAGGAAAGATACACTAATTTAAAGAAAATTTTACTTACTTTTAGTTCCTTTTTGCAGTGTGCTCATCATCTGCCCGGACTCTAAAAAGCTGACGTTCATAAGAGCTGACATGCTACAGCAGAAAGGCCATCTCCCCATTCTCCTGACCTCCACAGTGGGACGGCACTGTGCCTTGGGTTCTGCTGCTCCCACGTCGGCTGCAGCAGCTTTTATGTTGTGTTTTTTACAGCGTCGCTGCAGGAGAGCATGCACAGCCCCAAAGAGCCACAGAGGTTATTTACAGCAGCAAGAGACGATCTACTGCTGATCGTTAGTGCACGTCTGATCTAAGCGCTCTGCGGAATATGTTATATCTGAGCTGCGGTTTGACGTTTACTACAGAAAGCATCACAAATGCACGCGTAGACATGACCAGCAGCAGCCGCACAGGACTGAGGATCCAGTCACGGGTCACACGGCTTCTAGATGATCCACAAACATGAACATATTCTCACAGACCGATGGACAGACAGATATAAATAACTAACAAACCTGCCATGATCTGCTCACTGTGAGATAACTCACTGAACCCTAACTCTCCTTCATTTGTTAATCTCTCTCGCTCTAATTTAATCTTTAAAATACCAGAATCTGCACATTATTTTTAAACGTCTCTTATTACGTCAATTTGCCCGGCTTCATTCAGCCGATCAGACGGTAACTCGGTTCTTTAGCAGCCTGTTAAATCTGTGATTGACTCATATTTTGGTTCAGTTTCACTAGACATGATTAATGTCACACCTGGACAATAAAAAAGAAAATAATGAAATAGATCTGAAACATATATGAAAAAGCAGAAACAGAATACATCTGTAAAAAAAAAAAAAGGAAATGTTTGTTTTTACAGCTGGGTTTACAAGAGGCTTAGCCTTCCAGTTGAATTACTGAAGGAATGTCGCTTTGTGAATTTTAAGTAATTAATTAAAAATCGTTTTGGCTCTGCATCTAAAACGGTATTTTATTTAATTCAATTCTTAAACTAAAGGTCTTCCTTAAGTCATCCTCACTCTGATGCACCTCAGGGTTGTGTTCTGGGGTCCCTATTATTTCTGGTATACATCATCCCTCCTAGGCATATCTTAAGAACGTTTAAAATGTCTCATTTCATATATGATGATGATGACACTCAGTTACAGTCTGTTTTATGCCTCAGGATGTGTTGAAACTGCACATCTTTAAGTTAGACTGTGTAGGAAGCTGCATGGCGAAAACATTTCTCCAACTAAATGAAGATAAAACAAAAAAATCTTGATTTTGCTTCAGGATAATAAAAACAATTAACGATGGAAACTGTCAGCCCTTTAACCTCCTAGTCATCCATCAGTTTAGGTACATTTTGACTCTGGTTTACCTTCCTGTTCAGTACCTGATTTTTATCACTTCCAGACTATTGCTACACAAAGCAGCTTTATCTCAGAAGCAGATCTAGAAGTTGTTATTCTATGTTTGTTTCTACACTAATCAGCTGCGTAGACAAAGCCGTCTGCAGGTTTTACGTCTCGCTGCGGTCAGACTCCGGACAGCGAACATTTCTCACATCAAAGCGCTTTTCGTCCTCTCCAGTCCTGGACTCCTTAGTTCTCACTTACGGGTCTTTGAACGGTCCAGAACCGGCATACATCTCAGAACTTTTACAGCAGGTCCTTTAACTTCATTGGGCCGAGTCCTGCTGGTTGCTGCTCATAGGCTGAAAACTAAAGCTGGCAGAACCTTCTCTGCAGCAGCACCAGAACTTTGGACCCGTCGCTTTTCCCTTAAGATCGGTGGTCTCTGTTTAGCTTTTTAAAAAGCAACAAAAACTTTCAATGAACTACTATGATGTACAGTTGAATAATGTTTTTCATTTCATTCTGTACAGCCCTTTGTGATCCAAACCTTGAGAGGTGCTATATAGAACTTTATGTAAATAAAGTTTTACTTCCTTACATACTACTGAGCATCTTGAAGCCCATTTAGGAGGAAAACTCTGATGAAATAAATTCCACCACAAACAAAGCTGTCCTATCGTAGGGGTCTGCTTTTGTTTAAGGTTCATTTGATAAGTAAAACCCAAAAGGATCACTTTGTTCATATGAAGTTAAAAATAAATAACCATGTCATTTTTAAAGCATGGTTGTGTGACGTAGTTATTAGTCAGTATCTTACCAGCGGTAGACAGCAGCCTGCATTGTCTGCAGTGATTTTTCTCTCTTGGTTCTCATTATATTGGAATATAAAAGTCAGAATACTGCAGCCCAAACTCTTCTGATACCCTGACAGTGCAAACACTGACGCTTTAATGATAGTCCCACTTCAGAATATTTTGCAGCTTTAATTTAGAGCAATGTCTGAGAACATTTCTCAAGCCACTCAGAGCAAGAACCTTCAGGAGAAGATCTCTGGATTCAAAAACTACTCCATGTTGTTGTTATTTGATCTGTTTTCACATCTAAACACGTTCTCTCTTTCTGTTGCCACCATTTTCTGGACCTAGGGTCGGACTTTATCCTGCAGACGATAGCAGCGAAGGAATACATAAACAGCGAGGGACTGTGAAGGTGAAACAGACGAGGAGATCCAGAAGAACTGCTGGATGGGAGGAGGAAAATGGCAGCAGAATCCAGAAACGTCGAGATCAGGTAATTATTTAATAAAAAACTAAGACGGCAGAGGCAGACGGTGACAGGAGAAGATGGTGAGACCAACAGTGAGTGGATACTGGGGTGAGTCTATGATCCACGGATGTAACCCATAAAAACAGCCGCGTCCTGCTGTATGCAAGGCCATGCAGGCTGATTTTAAACAGAATTATAAATAGCATTAAAGGAAATTTTCTCTGAAACCTTATTGGTTTATTTTTTTGGTTAGATCACTTTTATTCAATGATGTGATTTTAGTGACTGTGGGTTTGAGAATCTAACAGGAAGTCAGGAAATGCCTCACAAGTCGGAGTTTAGTTTGTCATCTTCAGTGAGAATTTTCTGCAATCGGGATTAAAAATAACAGCAGACACCAAAAGGCAGTTTGGGGAGACCAACTAACCTTTTTTAGGACTGTGGGAGGAAGCCGGAGTACCCGGAGAGAACCTACACATGCACAGGGAGAACTCTTCATGCAGAAGGAGCCCTGGAGGGGATTTGAACCCACAACTGTCTGTCTGCTGTGCAGCAAGCACCAGTTCTCACAGATTATCAGTAAATTACAACAATATTCAGTAACATCCATCAGTCTGGGGTGAATTGCTCTTTCTGTGACAGTTCTGTAAGTCAGAAAGTAGCTTTTTACCCCTTATTGTCCTCCTGCCTGTAAATCTCACCCAGCTTTCATGAGTCACAAACAGCGCTGGTCTTTCAGAATCAGACGCTTTTTGCTCTGACTGTAAATGACTGATTTCTTCTAACATTGTACCTCATTTAAATGTGGTGTAACTGTTTCAACGCATAGATCCAGTTTGTGTTGAGGAACAAATATTCCCCCTGCGAGCTCTTTGTTAGCTAGACGAACACACAACTCTGGTGAAAGATTCTCGTTAAATCAGCCTGTCTGCTTTTCTCATAAGAACATAATAAGAGCATAATGTGACCAAGAGCTCCAAAGAAAGAAGAAAAAGCAGGTTTTGCCCAGCTAGTGTCAACAGAACCACTATCAGACACGATTACAGGACCAGAAAATGGTTAAAGTGGGGAAACTTTGGCCTTTATAATAATCTTCCCCCTTTACATCAATAAAAACACTTGTTTAGCAGCTCCTAACGTGCTGCTTTAAACTGAACGTGTGCATCAATATGGGTTAGAGTTATAAATCCTTAACACAGACGTTGAGGCTGGAGAGAAGGAGCGATCGCAGCGACGTTCAGTCCATGTTTATGTTAAAAATGAGCCACGGATGGCTAACTAGCTGCAGGCCCTGCAGCTGTGAGAGCTTCAAACCTTGTCAGGTCTTTTTAAGCAGGTCCGTCCTGCAACACATCAGCAGTTCCCACTTCTTCCTGAAGCAGATCAGCCAATCAAAGATTAAAGAGAAATTCAGGATCAAAGAAAATATTGGAGGAGAAAACAGAGAGTTTAAATGAAGCTGAGGGCGAGCTGCAGACGCAGAAGCAGCCTGCTTCTCCTCATTTGATGCTCCATTTAGCACAAGCACAAAATAAACCAATCTCCAGTTCACCGCTGCTCACACACACAGTCGTTATGGAGTCCTATATATATATATATATAAAAAGCGATCCCGGAATAGAGGACGTGATTTTCCCCGGACTAACGTAGCAGCTGTGAAACAATCTGCGAGGCTGCGTTCCTGACTCACGTTCAGCAGCAGCAGCCGCAGCGTTCGGCACATTCTGGAAGCACAGAAAACACTGCAGCACTGAAGATTACTTCAAGTCGCTTTAATCAACGCAAATCCTTGTTGCACTACAAGATAAAAACCCCAAAGAGATCAAAGCTGCTTACACGACACAGCGCCGCACGTTAATCATGGCGGCTGGAAGAGCGGAGCGTTGCTTCAGCGTCGCTGAACAACATCTGTCAGGCAGAACGGAGACAGATTTGACTTTTCAGGCAAGAAGGTTTCAACTTTTTTACTGCAGCAGAGGCCAAAGATTTCAGGTCAAAGTTTAGGAAGTGCAGGTAAGCGCTGGTAGTCAAAGCCTGCGGCGCTAGGAAAGGTTTTCCAGATTTACAATAACCAGTCCAGTGGTGATTTCTGTAAGAGCTTAAAGCTAGAAGTTGATTAAAAACAAATATGCGAGAACATCTTCAGACGTCAGGCAAGTTTCTACGACTAAAATATAGAAGGAATGGAACAAAAACACGTGTTTTCAGCATTTGTTGAAAAGAAAGTCATATTTATGCATTGTGGAGTTTAGTGGTTGTCAATCTGGTTTCCTGGGAGCCCTTAATGTTGCGCTGGCAAAAAAACCAACAACCATGAGTTTGTTTCCACAGACACACTTATACATGCAAGCGCAAATACCAGCAAACAACAGGCAGTTTTATTTAGTTATTTTCTTTAATTGGTTCCATCCATCCATGTTCTACCTGGTTTACATCAGGCAGAACATTAAGAACAATTTCCTTTTCACCACGTTGGCCTGGAAGTGATAAAACACTTAAAACCAGGGCTGGGTTTCATCTAGGAGGAGCCGATTCGATACGATACTCGATACAAAGCTCAGCTTCATTTGATTTGACTCCAATATCGATATTTATTACTTTCAAATTAATGCTCAAAGTCATTCAATCATCAAAACCAGCCAAATATTATATTTATGTTGCTCAATAACTGAACACTGATATATTAACAGGAAATTAAAGTGCATTTGGTTCAATGCATTTAACGTATCACAGAAACCAAAAATGTCCCAAACGTCTGATTTTACGGCTTCTAAAATCCTGTCGGCCGATCTGCAAATTTGTCTCACTTTCTCTTCCTCGCTGTGAACAGTAGTGGCTGTAATAACGCCCCCTATGGGTTGGGAGGTATATCGTTATTGAAAGCCAGCATATTGATATTAAATTGATTTTATAAACATGGATATTAATCTTTGTATCGATTTTTATGCACAGCCCTACTTAAAACCTCTGCTAATGTACAATAACCAATGTGTTCATTCAGCCAATTACACACCTCCTTAAAAACGTTGTTTAGTCTGTGTTTAAAAAACAGGAAATTAAATCAAAGTTCAATAATTCACAGCAGTGAAGCGAACAGACATAAGGCAGAATAAAGACTTAGTGTTATAGATTGATGGTTGATGATGTGCAGCTCTCTAGTTCTGCACATCATCAATCTGGTTCCCAGTGAATCCGTTTGGGGGAAGGAGGGACATTCAGCAGAACTCTGCAAGCTGATTGGGCGAAGCGGCACCTAGTGCCCACCTACAAAAGGTTGGTTTTAGCCAATCACGGTACAAAATGAAAATCTAAGCAGCAGGCGTCATGAGAAACTACAAGTTCCGCTGGTTGAGGCTCTTCTTGTTGTTCCTTCAAAGAAGAAAAGTTGGATTCCTACGATCAGATGTGACAGCAGCAGCCGGGTGTCCTGCTGCTCTGCCAGGTCTATGCAGGTTCGGCTGTGGGCTCAACCACTCCTGCTTTGGTCTTCACCGTTATGTCCCGCCTTAAACCCCAATACTGCAACGTGATTGGCCCAAACGTCTTTGGGTCGGACACAAACGGTTGAAGCCAGAGCGATACGAGACGGAATCTCATGTTTGATGAAACGCACAAATACTGCAAGACGTTATTGGTTTTAGGAACTTCCAGTTTAATAAGTTGGGAGGAAAGCATATCGTATCTTGCAGGTAATTCCTGTTGTAGTAACAGATTGAAGTTAGGAGGTGAAACCTAGCATGGTTCGGGGTTAGGGTTATAAAACCTAGCAAGGTTTCATAAAATGAACAGAAGACAGCGTTCTGACCAGTTTGTGATGAAGGCCAGTTAACCTGAGAGAACAACAGGCAGAGGTGTGTTTTATAAGGGGCATTGGGAATAAATCCAATGGTGGGATGGTAGATGATATCCAGTTTTTTAAGACTTTATGTCCCCATAATCAAACAACGGAGGAATGCAGATTTCAACAATGACTTTTAGCTGAATATGTAAAAGAAGAGCGGTTTCTGTACAGAAAGCCAAGCTGAGACAATGTCTGACCAGAACAACCTGTTCTCTACAGCGCTTCCATCTATTGTGGTGAAGTCCCAATTAGTGACAAATATGGCTCAATTTTTTATTTCCATTACAATCATAATTTACATTTCACCACAGTTTTTCATCTTTTGGTGTTTTTTTGCCAACTCGTGAGAAGAACTACTGAACGTTGATACTCAGGACCACCAACCACTCCAGAAAAGCCCAATCCGGCAACAGAAATTGGATTTTCTGGAAGCTAAAGGAAAAGAACGGAAAGAAAACTTATAGCAAAGAACCGAGCGTCGTGTATAGCTGCAACTATGACCCGTCTAGCAGGCTGTTGTAATCCTTCACTGTATTATTATCACGCTGAAAGGGTTAGCTTGTTATTTTATTTATTTAACTGGTAATACCCAGGAAAACATTATTTTAATGCAGGGCGTGTAGCGGGGGACGACTGTCACTGGTAACAGGACGGATGGAGCTCAGCCCTGGAAAGCTTCCAGTCTCTGCTGGTTGTGGAGATGTTGGATAACCTTTTTTAACTATGAGTTAAGGTGAGTGAGCCCATTTAATCAGGGGTCACCACAGCAAGTCATTACTACTTCAGCACAGACAAAGTTTTTACACCGATACCCGTCCTGAGGTAGACCAGGATTCAAACCCAGATCCTCTGAGTTAAGATTACGGTTCTACTAAGGAGAATAAACTGATCTTTACATTACTAATGCTAATTGGGCTAATTTTTGATCATAAACGATGAAGAATAAAAGTGAAATCCTCACACATCTGCAGCACCAGGTCATAGACTGCAGCGCTGGTTCTGTCTATGACCTCATCACAGATACCGCTTTAAAAATCTGCACATTTATATTTAACTCTGATTTTACAGTTTTAAAGCCACTCCACAAGAAATTAGATGCAAACTTGGGCAACAAACTAGCAAGGCTTTGCTAAACCTCTGGAAAATCCCACATTTCCGGGACAACCTTTGGCTGAAATCAAAGCTGCAGCGAGCTCCACGGCTCTAAAGACAGCCAGCAGGTGTTATTCCTCCCACCACATCCTCAGACTATTCTCCTCCGTCTTACAGTGACCATTTTAAGAGCTGCAGGAGTCACAGTCAGACAGACTGAATGCACACTCAGGGAGCACGGCACAGAAACAGCCAAACCGTTTAAAATGATGTAGAGAAACGCTCAAAAGCTCCCAATGATTATCTGAAAATCCTTTTCGGGAAGCTTATTTCTAATACCACAGGACGCACAACAAACACGGTTTGGATTTAAACACAAATCCAACAGTTTCTCTGCAGAAAGCTCCCGCAGGAGAACAAAAAGACAGTCCAGCAGCAGCAGCAGCAGAAACAAAGCCGAGCGCAGGGAGCAGCTCTTACCTCGATGAGGAAGTCCCCCGTCCGGAGCCCCGCCTGCCAGGCCACTCCGCCTTCATCCACCGACTCCAGGTACTGCAGCGCCGGGAAGGCCGGCGTGGGGGTGAACTCCTCGATGGGAGTATCGGCTGCAGCACAGGGGGACAGAGGTGATGGTTGGAAGTTTATTTTATCACAAACGATTGGAAAGCACAGATTTATGAAATACATATTTCTACGTAAGCGTGCTAAGTGAGATTATCATTTTTCTTCCTGTGAGGGTTTCTTCCAAGAAAACACATTTAAGCAGGTGTAACATCTTTCCTCCCAGTTGTTGTAAAACACAGAAACCCTGCACTGGCCTGCTAGTCTGCCTAGATCTCACCGCTGCCTTAAATGTAGTAGACGGCAACCACAAGGTACCACAAGGCTCTATTCTTAGGCCACCTCTTCTTTCCCTTTACCTTTTTTACCTAAAAGTGGGATTTCTTACCATTTCTATGCAGACGACTTTCAGATCTATTTCTCGGTGAAGCAATCCGATGCTCACTCTAGTCCGCCCCTTCTTGGCTGTCTTGGTGACATCTAATCATGGATGGCCATTGATTTTCTTCATTTTAGTGAACGTTAAACATAAGAGATTCATTCGGACCCTCTGTGCCAACCTCAGGTGTGTTATCCATGTTAACTCTGAGGAAGAGTCGTTATCTTTTTATCTTAGACGTCTCTCTAAAACGACTTTTACCAGGACCTAGCCGTGTCCCTCGGTCACGTCTTCCACTAGCCAAAAATGCAGAAACGCATTTTTTAACAACAGGAGCACATCACTCCCGTTTCAGCCTCTTTGCACAGGCTGTCCATTTCTGTCTGGATCAGTTTTAATGTTCTCCTAATGGCCTTACATCAGCACATTTGTGCAACCTGCAGCGCCCTGTCGCCTTCCCTCAGGTCCACTAACCAGATGCTGCTTGTGGGGCCTAAATCCCAGAGGAAACCGAGAGGTTATCCAGCGTTTTCTGTTGTGACCACAAAGCTCTGGAATGATCTGCGTCTGCATAAAACCCTCAGGTGAGGTTTTTGAATCTCACCTGTAAACAAGCAGACTCACAAGTGGTGAGTCTGACAAAGATCTTTTTATTCTGGTTCTATTGTGCTGTTAAAGTTTTTTATTTTTCTATCTCTGTCTATAAAAGTGAGTATGGTTCATTTTGGCAAAATGTAGCATCTTAGAGATTAAACTTTAGAGAGATTAGATCTACTTTTTAGCTGCACATAAACTGCTGTAAATATGTAATTCTCCCTGCTAACACATCTCATTTAAAGGTCCGTAGCAGCTGAGATAAAACGTTGATTTTCTCCAAACTGAACTGAAATCCTACAACATTCTAGCATCGGTCTGTGTGCAGGAAGTTAGATAAAGCTACATCTTTTTAACAGTATCATTAGTTTTATTTAGGACCTGCATGAACTATACAAATATTTAAAGTAACTCAATAACTGCTCGTTTTTCTTAGCTCGGGCGATTCCGGTGTTTTTACTCCAATGTTACCAAACACCAACGCCGTTAAGCATTTAAATGTTTGTTTCATATAAACCAACCAATCTGGGCCCAGGGGCCCCAGCGCGGTCCTGCAGAGGTGCCATCCTGCAGCTTTTAGACGCATCTCCTCTCCAACACACCAGAATCAGATGAATGTCTGGTTAGCGGGCCTCTGCAGGGCTAAAGGAGCGGATGCTGATGAGGGACTCGGGTGTGTTGCATGCATCTAAAAGCTGCAGGACTGGATGAGGCCTGATTTGGGTTGTGTGACGATGCAGCTGGAAACAGCAGAATAAATGCTATAGCACTGTTTTTTGTCCCATTTTCTCCCAGCTTGTTGTTTTTAACGATCCACCTCAATGTTAGAGATATTCTGACTGACTTTATACAGCATGCATGAAAAACACACATTAAAACTGCATCAGAAAATCCCTTTCTCCTCCGTCTTTAGAGGAGCTGAAGTAACATCGTAGCAGAGTAGGGAAGCAACAAAAAGGCAGGTTGTCATTTTAAAGACTGCCTGGTTGGTCCAAAGTTCTGCTGAAGCTTCCAAGCAGCCGTTTACATTGGATTAAAGCCATAAAAGTGATGCAAATATACAAACACTGACAAAGTTTTAAACACCAAAAGGAACTGCTGAGAAGGAACGGTCTGATTTCTGTGTAATCTGGTTCTCAAGCAGACCCACAAAGCCTTTAGAAATGACTCGATCCCAGACAACAACCAGTTCTCTTTGTGAAACACTGAACGAGAACTGCAGCAAACGTTCAGTCCTGACGCTTAAAAAGCAGGAAGGAGCAGTTTTCAGAGCCCAGTTTTACTGATGCTGGGTAGAGGCGCTCTCCTCATTAACGGCTGCAGCGCTGCCGCCCGCCCGCCCTCCCTTCGCCCGCTCGCTCTCGGGGAGGTTAGAGAATCCCGTGGCAGGGAGAAACCAGTGGTGACAAGTGACACTTCCTATAACTCACCGTCTTACTGGGAGACACAGACCACGAGCGCATCCCAAGATCTCATGGGAGGTTCTTAACACAGTTGTGATGTTTCTGCGTGTGTGAGCGAGCGAGACGGAGGGGCGGGTAGGGCGAGGAGTGGAGGCAGCATAGAGATGCAGAGCGAGGAAGAGGATGTGAGCTGATGTGACAGCTAAAGCATCAGGGCATGTTTGTGTGTTCCTGTTCACCCCCAGCACAGGATGAGCTCGGCTGGGTCCGCTCCTCCGGGGGAAAAGTCAGTGTGTGTCACAGAGACTGGAACATTCCTCTTGTTTTTCCAAGACAGATCCCTCTTTCCCTCCATCTCTGCCTCCTCCTTTCTTGCTCCTTTAAATAAAAAAAAACAAAAAAAAACAGAAGCTGCCTCCGAAGAACAAACGGAGGGGCGCCAGCGACCAATCGAACGGCGGCGCACAGTAGTGGAATGCAACGTGGATTATGACACGGCGAGAATCATCACAGGAACCGACGCAGCAGCTCCAACCGGCTATTTTTAGAGCCCATCTCGCAGCCTGCTGGAGTATCAACCTGCCTGAATGTGCCACTCGTATCACAACAAGCCAAGATGAGCGGGGGGGGGTGGGGGGGGGGGGTGCTGCGAGACGGGGACGTGTCGAACACAAGACTCCTTCCAGAGGAGTTTAATGGGAGCGGTTCTCCTCTGGGCTGATGTCATGGACCTCTGGAGCAGCTCAGAGCAGTGTGGCAGCGCTGGTCTGTGGACGCACCGATCTGAACATCTGGGCCAATAACCAGAGCCGATATACAATATTATATATATATATATATATATTATATACATTTTTCTACACCGTGAAGAAACGACCACACTGCTTCAGTTAAACACAAATCCAGCATCGCATCGCTGTCACATGACCAAACAAACACCACATGATAGAAATAAAAATCGTTCCTTAATATCAGCCCAGGTTTACTTATCGGGACAACACCGGTATGTTAAAAACATCGACCAACGCTGATGTTAAAGCAGATATAACGCGCTTTGTTTCTGGTTGCCCTGCAGTGGCACATCTGCTCTGCCAAACATTAGAAAAACATCATATTTCAATAATGCCGTTGTTTGTTGTTTCTGATGTAAAACTGATGAACCTCCATTTTCACAACCACTCTCTGAGCTTTAGCATCTTGGTCACTGAGATCAGATCCAGGAGCGGACAAAAAACGACAAAATCCACGATAATAAGTTAAACAGCAGCGTTTGAATGAATGGCCATTAAAATATTACAGCCACCTGAATATTGCTTCCATGCAGTTCCTTGCAGTGTTGCAGGCATCTCTTAATTGTGCTCCAGTTGTGTAATTAGTGTTAGTGCTGAATTCTCACAATATGATCCATTGTCTGTTTGTTATTGGGGAAGTTTTGTTTTGCCAAAACACGTTTGATTTTACAACAAGATGAAAACATTTTAAGATTAATTAAGTTGATGAAACTAGTCTGTGATTTGGGGTGAGAACTTTCCACTGGTATGGATGCAGCTTACGGTGCATAAATTACACCGGGTTAGCTTTTAAAAGACCACAGCTCGATTCATTTCTCACTAGTTATTACTCTCCCAGGCCAAATAGTTTAGAAACACCAGAGTTGAACATTTTGCCCACATCCATAACTGCATGCCCACGAGTAAAGATGAACTCTGCGTGTCACAGCTGATGTGTGCTGCACAGGGCAGGTCACATTTATGCTGTTAATTGTGGGTCTAAACTAAAGCTGGAGGTTACAGCGTCGTTTCTTTAATGCATCCTGCTGTAAACAGACCAACATGCAGATGCATGGGGAGGAATTCTGCGGGTCACTTCTAAATATTATTGCTGATGTTTGCATTGCTGATGTCAAAAACAGACTCCGGTCCACACAGCGTTGCGCTCTCTGCTGATGCCATGGAGCTCCGGAGGGTCAGTCCAACATTCAGACTCGTCTCTGTGACACATGTCAACACGTCGGGCTGATGTGCAGCGTGCAGCCAGGTCACATCCCAGCTGTGGCGTAAGCTTATTTGTAGAAAACCACAGATTGTGCAGCATGCAGCATTATTTCATGAGCTCTGTCACAGACAACCCAGCGTGCACATGCACAATTAGGACATCTGCAGGTTTACGCGTCCGGCTGATGTGCTTGTGCAAAGTTCAGCCGTGCCATAAAGTTATTTGTTGGTGCATAGAATGTGATTAATATTTATTTAACAGATGCTGTCATAAACAACCAAACGTGCACGTGCATTTTGCAGGTCAGATCTTCTGACGTCTGCAGAGCTGCTGTCACACAGAAGCAACACAAAAATAGAGAATAATGACTAAAAGTGAGAAGATGATCCTACCTTTGGCCCCACGCAGGACGAAGCCGAAGCCCTCATTCTCCTTCTTCTGCAGCACCACCGTCTTCTCGTCCACCACGCAGTCACTGTGGAGGAGATGCCGAGCAGAGCGCCCGTTAGCGCAGCCCATCATCCGCAGCATAGCCACGGACGCCCTGCCCGAGTGGAGGTTCATGCTGCTGGAGGAGAGCTAGTCCGGCCGGGGCAGGGCAGGGCGGCCCCCACCCCACCACCACCACCACCACCGCGGCTGCCGCCTCCTCCTCCTCCTCCTCTTCCTCCTCCTCCTCCTCCTCCTCTGCACGGCCTCTCTGTCTATCAAACCGTGCGGCAGCGGCCCCGGCAGCCCGGCGACAGCATCTCCGGCAAAGAGTCGAGCCACAAGATTTAAAATAAATAAAATAAAAAAAGTGTAAAAGAATCGGCGCTGCTTCGCCGCGTCTGCAGCGGAATCCGCCGCGCTGTTACCGCGTCCGCTGCTGCCGCTGCTGCGGAGGCTCCGCGCGGCGGTGCGGCAGTGCGGCGCCTTCGGGGAGACGCGACATCCGTCTGGAGCGAAGGCGGCTAAAGGCTCATGGTGAGGCGGGGAGGAAGGCTGCGGCTCCCCGCCGTGGGAGACCAGACTCGGGAGGGGAGGTGGCGGAGGAGAAGCGGCGTGGAGCGGCGTGAGGTGCGCCGAGAGCTCCGCAATGAGAAACCACAGCAACAGAGCCGGCGGAGAGATAAACGGAGTGGGAGTGGGTGGGTGACAGGCAGCACACTCATTTACTGACTTCTTAAAAAGTCTCTGTCCGCCGGTCTGATCAGATGACTGAGAATAAAGCGGCGCAGACTTCTCTTGGATCATTTTCTCTTTACGCGCAAACACAGAACCAATCAGTTCAGATCAACGCCTTTTTGGACCAGAACAAAAATTTGACAGATTGAAAGGAAACAACAAAAAATGATGCAGCTTTTCATCCTTAATTGAAAATAAACACATTTTTATTTTTTTAACACCCTAACCAGTCCAAGTCATTTCTAATCACCTGTGGTGTACCCCAGGGCTCTGACCGAGGGTCTGCTTCATTTATAATCTACTTTCTTAGCATTTCCAACATCTACTGCAAATACAGTGAGCTTTTAAACACTTTGTTACTGAATAGTGCTATTAATAAACTTGCCTTGCCTTTTAATTATTAAACGGATTGCAACCAGTTAAAGAAGCATGCTTCAATTAATTTAGAATTTTATTGGAAAGCTCATTTATTTCAGTAACTCAATTAAAACTGAAACTCATGCATTTTAAGCATTCTGGAAAGTCAGATTTAAAGCGTTTGACTCTATCAATTTGGAATATCAGAGCTTTCAAAAACAAATTCAGTTTCTGAGAAAATTTTAATATTACATTGGATTAATTAAACACTATTTTAATAGATAAATCTCATATAATGGTCCATGCAATGATGGGATCAGACTGTCTTGACATGAATTCAGTAATCACTGACACCGTCTGGGTAATTCACATTATGTCATTGCTAAAAACTAGAAGCTGAAGTTCACAGAGTCCCTTATCGAAGCGCGTTAACAGGAAGGTGATTTGAAGGAAGGAGGGGTCAAAAAAGCTGTAAAAGTAACGGATAACTGCAGCCATGAAATGTGAAGAGACCCCCATTCAAAGACAGCATCCATGCTGACCACCTCCATGAGAAGCTGCATTAATGCAGTAAGTCAGGGAGGAGCACAAACCAGTGCAGGTTGCATATTCTGTGCACTACACTGACATACATCTCAATATGCTCACAATTCTGTTTATCTAAATTAATCTGATATTGTCTCTTAATTCGTTTTTGAAGCATATTTTGGGTTTTCATTGGCTGTAACCAGGGATCATCAAAAGTATACTTGAAGTGTATGACTGCAAGTAATAGTTATATTTTTCTTTTCCAGTTGAATTACTGAGATTAATTACTGTTTTGATTGCATTCTTTTTCATCGAGCTGTATCTTTAATGCATTGATAAGCAGCTCCACTTCCAAGTGTATAATCTGTAATTCAGGAGTCCCGGGGCTGCTTGCACCTTCTAAAGCTTCCGTTTAAATCATTGCTTGCTTACAAATCCTTTAAGTCTTTTTATCATCAGTGACAGAACAGATAAAACTGTAATCATCCTGCAGTTGCAGTCTGCAGAAGAGAACACAGACACGGGCGTCTGTTGGAGCGATGTGTACGACCGGCAGCTGTTGCAGCTGCAGCTGTGTTTATGAGGAATCCTCCATGAGGCGACGGAGCAGCGTCTCCAGAGCCGGCTTCCTCCAACGGCAAAGGGAGCCTCGTTAAGTCTGACTCAGCTGTAAGCTGCTGCAGCTGACATCTTCTCCTCGGCTCTGAACACTAACCTGCCTCCTGCTAAGATGTAGACTCTGGGAGGCACGAGAAGAGAAATGGTGCAGTCCATCTGTGACGTCCTGCAGCCATGGTGGTCCAGCCCGTTGTGCTGAGGCTCCAAACCAAAGGTTAAGTTTGCTTACATGACTTGGGGCGACCGCTGCATGGGGGCCTCATTCATCTTATATTAGGTACGAGGATTGCACTGAATAGACGAAAGAATGAAGGAGGAAGAGTGGCGACTGCCATCCTAGCAACTGTTCCCTTAGCAACACAATCTGTGTAGAGAGGAAGGAGGCCAGCGATGCTGATGCACCGAAGGTTATCTCCCAGCGTTCCCTCACACGCGCAGCATCACGCTCTGCTAATCTGAAATCTGTCACACGGGCCTCTTCAACAGGTCAGCAGAGTGCAGAAAACAGCCTGATAGTTTATCCAGAGAGTCATGTTGTCCAGTAACAAACGGGGAGGGCCAACGCGCTCCAAATAAAGCTGAGCGTGCAGGATGCAAGGCAGAAAATGGGAACCATCTCATTCTGGGCTGCGACGTGGGAGTCTGCAGGGTATTTATAGTCCAGAGGAGCGGCTCTCTGAGCCTGCATGGTCAGATACTCAGCGCTCCACGTCCAGGAAGGAGGCTCGGGATCTGGAGTTATTCAGCTCCTTCCTTACATCACCCGACGCATGTGAAGAAAGTGCCTGCAAATTGTGAACCAGGGCCCCTGACCCATTAATGGCATTCTTCTGAGTACTCTCAGTCACGGTTTCATCCCCGCTGGCTGCTTCCATTTGTGCCCTGTGCCCTGAATAAAACGCCATCATCAGCGTTTTATTCCGGACCGCTGAGGGAACTAATGCATCGTGGATGCAGGTCCACATCTGGACGGCCAGGAAGTACGCATCCTCCATGTGCATCAAAATCCTGCAAACTAGGAGATTTCCTGCATCGACATGCATCGAACACTCCTTAAAAACCTTGGGAACAGTTGACAGGAAAGCTGAGTTTTTCTGCAAGGCTGACATTAACAATCAAAGCTCTCCTGACAAAGTTTAAGACATGCTGCACTTCTATTAGGAAAACATCCCAGCTTTTATATGTGTAGTCTTGTTGATATTTTTCCTGCACTCCTCTTTTATCAGCCTGTCCAAAGATAGTTATTTTTCTTTAGTTCAAGGCACCACAAAGAAATCCTGGCAAACACACGTGAACGCAGACAATAATGACATCCAGATAATCCAGATCCTGTTTGCTAGTTACCAGAATAATAAATCAATTAGTTTTTAGTTTTTTTTAGGGAATTTTATATCTAAATCACAAGTTTATGATCCCTTTAAAGGATCTGCTAAAGCGTCCTTTCATGTTGCAAAAACCAGACGTTCAGATAAATCATGAAATGCACTAAATCTAAATAGTTTTCAGGTCCATGATTGTGAAAGACGAAGTGATTTTACTTTAACTTTATGTCAAAGAAGACCTATTTAAGGAATAATAAAAAAGTTCTACGCACATTAATGAAGTTAATGCGCGTAGAAAATCAACATCTGATTTTATTCTTCACCTTCTAACAGAAATATGAGATTCAGAGCCACGCTTGAGTCTTTAAAGGTCAAAAAGTAATCTGGCATAAAGGATTTAAAGAAAGCTGAATGACGGCCATCTTTTTAAATCTCAACACAGGGATGTAAATAATAATACACATTAAAATTAAAATTACATTTTTTTTAATAAAAACGTACTTAGCTCCATCCAGCCGTTCGTAACGTAAACCCACAGCATGATTAATCCACCTCCTTGTTCAACACATAGAAACATGCATATTCTAAGAAGTTTCAAACATTCTCTAAGTAAAGCTAATATTTGATATATATATATATATAAAACCAGCTGTGGTTCAGGAGTCTGTCTCCAAATGTCTGGACAAAGGAGGAATAAGGATGAGGGACAGATGCCTCTTCTTCCAAAGCCAACATCCTGGCCTGTCTAAAACCCAGCAGAACCTTTTGGGAGACTCCATTCAGGTCTGGTAGAACCAAACGGGTCCAGAACTCCTACAGGGACATTGTCAGGAGAAGTTCTTTTTGCAGATAGATATCAGAAAATCAAGACGTGCGTCGCTGAAATGTGTCTGCCAGAGAAAGCGGATCAAAACCTCTGAATGCAGCTTTCCTACTCTTTTAATTTCAGCTCTCACACGTTTGTCTGTTTCCAGTTTAAATGGATAAAATAGACGGATGTAGAATAACACTGGGAGTAGATCCTGTTTAAAATGTCTTCACCAGCCTGTCCGTACAGCGTTAGGACACAAATCGCTCGTGTCCTCCGGTGCGTTAGTCGGGATCGCCGCGCTGCTGTCAGTGATGGATCGTCTCTACCTGCAGGTCTGCTTCCATCAGCCGCCGCCTGGCCACATTCACACAGAGGAGCAGCAATTCCTCCTTCCTCTGTACAACTCAACGGCCCCGCTGGCAGCTAAACAACACACATCCACTTCTAGAGAGGGAAGAACTGCTTGATGGGAGAAACTCAGCTTTCCACAAAATGAAAGGAACAAAAAGTGAGGGATCCATTAGGGATGTTTGAACAGAACGGGGAACATTTGGACCCTCAGTCTACGTCACGTTCCACATTTGGCCGAGCGGTTCCATCCCTGCTGGGTGAAACATGGCAGACATGCTTCACCTTGACCCACATGGAGGAGCTGGAGCTCAAACTTTTAAAGGTGCTCAACTCCTCAGTGTGAAAAGACCCTGAAGGTTGCCGGTTTAGAAGTCCTGAGTTTAAATCCTGTTTACAGTGGTGATCAGAGACCAGGACCACATCCCTCTGAGCCGGAAAACATACATTTAAATTATTTTTACACTGACCAATGGCGTTCAGGCTTCAGTCTGCCTGTTGCTGGTCTGAAAGTTGAGGGATAAATAAATAAAAAAGTTATCTTCACTAAGTTTAGATGATATATAAATGTAGATGCTCAGCAGTCCCTGAGCAGGGGCGTGTATCAGCTGTGCAGAAAGGCTGGAATCCTCACCGGCTTTTTTTTAAAAAGTACTCCTTGGTCACATGTTTCTGGGTTCAGCTGCTATTGCTGCTATTATCTTATTATTAAGTACTCTTTGTTTTTCTTTCCATACCAATCCGTGCCTCAGCGCTAAATGTTTCCCTGAAACTACCGTTCTGTCCTCAAACAAGAGCCAATCTTTCCAGAAAGGCACCCAGAATCTTGTTCTGGTTCTGCTGGAGAACGTTTTCCTGGTTCTAATGGAGGATGTTTGCTGTTAAAACAACATGGTTCCAAATCGTTCCACTGTCGCCACATGCTTGCTCACGGGGGATTGCTGCAAAATGAATGAGTCAAAGCAAACGGCTGGAGTTCCTTAGTTTTTACCAGCTGGCATGTAAATCTAAGTTGACTGAATGTGTTATAATTTATATTTAATTGAACTTTGTGTGACTGGATCTGAGTCTGTATGATTGGATCAGATTGATTGGACCTGATTGATTGGATCTGATTAATTGGACCTGATTGATTGGATCTGATTGATTGGACCTGATTGATTGGACCTGATTGATTGGACCTAATTGATTGGACCTAATTGATTGGATCTGATTGATTGGACCTGATTTATTGGACCTGATTGTTTGGACCTGATTGATTGGACCTGATTGATTTGACCTGATTGATTGGACCTGATTGATTTGACCTGATTGATTGGGCCTGATTGACTGGACCTGATTGATTGGACCTGATTAATTGGACCTGATTGATTGGACCCGATTGATTGGACCTGATTGATTTGACCTGATTGATTGGGCCTGTTTAATTGGACCTGATTGATTGGATCTGATTAATTGGGCCTGATTGATTGGACCTGATTGATTTGACCTGATTGATTGGACCTGTTTAATTGGACCTGATTGATTGGGCCTGATTGACTGGACCGGTCAGGTGAAATAAACTGAGTCCAGAAGAGCGTCCACAGACGCAGACTGTCGCTGGAACGGTTTAAAAAATTGGACGGATGTAAGGGACCGGACAGACGACTGGGTTCTGGAGGACTGGGTCAGAACTTTCCACTCAGGCCACTGACTGACTGATTCTTCTACAGCATGGTATTTGAAAGGAGAAGCAGGATTTAAGTGGATATGTGTGTGATCCGGAGGAGAGCTCATCTATCTCCATTGCTGCTGACGCCGCCTTAAAGTGGATGTGACAGCAGAGCAGAGGAGACCTCAGCTCAGTAACGCAGGAGAAGATGAATGGAGGAACCTCGGGATTCAACGTCAGGTACCATTAGACAAAAACCTTCACTTCCAGAAACCGAGACGGCTCGGCCCAATCCTACATTTGGAACAGAGTTTCCTTTTTCTGAGCAACGGCAGGAAAGAAAAGAGAGAACGAACCCAGCAGGAGAGGAAAGGAAAGAACCAGGTTCTTTAGACCTGCAGGAGAACCGGGCTCACCTGGACGCGTCGAAGCTGTCGTACGAGCCCACGGTGTAATGTCTGAAGAGCTTCCGTCTGTCGGCCCGGTCCGCTCGGGAATCTGCAGAGAAATCACACCAGAACCGGATCAGTACCGCGGTCCAGTCGATGCCGCCTGAGAGCTGCGGTTCTTTAACGGAGAACGTCTGTGAAGAAGCTCACAGACGTTCATCCTGAACAGAACCAGAACTGAAAGGTTCTGACGTGTTGAGTCGGACCGAGCCCTGAGAGAACCCCCCCCCCCCCCCCCCATCTTACATCTGCCCCCCATGACAGAGGTGTGGGTCAGAGAAATCAAGTTAGACGTCTTACAAAACTCCCTCCCTCCCTCCCTCCCTCCATCCAATAATCCATCCATCATCCATCCATCCCTCCATCCATCCATCCCTCCCTCCCTCCGTCCATCCATCCATCCATCCATCCCTCCCTCCCTCCCTCCCTCCCTCCCTCCCTCCATCCATCCATCCATCCATCAATCCGTCAATCCATCCCTCCATCCCATTCCATCCCTCCATCCATCCATCCCCTCCCTCCCATCCCTCCCTCCTCCTTCCTCCCTCCTCCATCCTCCTCATCCGTCATCCTCCCTCCCTCCTTCCCTCCATCCATCCATCCATCAATCCGTCCATCCCTCCCTCCCTCCATCCATCCATCCATCCATCCATCCCTCCGTCCATCCATCCCTCCATCCATCCATCCCTCCCTCCCTCCATCCATCCATCCATCCTTCCCTCCATCCATCCATCCATCCCTCCGTCCATCCATCCCTCCATCCATCCATCCAGCCCCTCGGGCCTCCATCCAACCCTCCCGCCATCCATCCCGCCTTCCGGCAAGCCTCCACAGCCATCCAATCCATCCAGCAAGCCAACCCTCCATCCATCCACAAGCCGCCCAGCCCCATCCATCGCCAGCCATAAGCCATCCAGCCAGGCCATCCATCAGCAAAACCTCCAGAAAGAAGCAAGAACCCGACCGAGGGCCAGCCCTCCCGCCCTCCCTCCCTCCAGCCAGGCCAGCCAGCAAGCCCTCCCGCCCGCCAGCCATCCAGCCATTCAGGCAGCCAGCCCGCCCTCCCGCCAGCCCGACATCGAACAGCCAGCCAGACAAGCCCGCATCCCGCCATCAATCCAGCCAGCCCTCCATCCCTCCCTCCATCCATCCATCCATCATCCATCCTCCCTCCCTCCCTCCCTCCGACCATCCATCCTCCATCCATCCCTCCCTCCTTCCCTCCATCCATCCATCCATCCATCCATCCATCCATCCATCCATCCATCCCTCCATCCCTTCATTCATCCATCCATCCCTCCATCCCTTCATTCATCCATCCCTCCCTCCCTCCGTCCATCCATCCATCCATCCATCCATCCCTCCCTCCATCCCTCCCTCCCTCCGTCCATCCATCCATCCATCCCTCCCTCCGTCCATCCATCCATCCATCCCTCCCTCCATCCATCCCTCCCTCCGTCCATCCATCCATCCATCCACCAGCCAGAATCCATCACTCCCTCCATCCATCATCCCGCCTCCATCCCGCTCTCCGGCCTTCCTCCATCCACCCATCCCAATCCAGACCTCGCTCAGCCAGCCAGCCATCCATCCATCCATCCATCCATCCATCCATCCATCCATCCCTCCATCTCTCTCTCCGTCCTTCCTTCCATCCATCCATCCATCCATCCATCCATCCATCCATTTATCCATCCATCCATCCATCCATCCATCCATCCATCCATCCATCCCTCCCATCCATCCATCCCTCCCTCCATCCCTCTCTCCATTCTTCCTTCCATCCATCCATCCATCCATCCATCCATCCATCCATCCATCCATCCATCCATCCATCCCTCCCTCCCTCCATCCCTCTCTCCGTTCTTCCTTCCATCCATCCATCCATCCATCCATCCATCCATCCATCCATCCATCCATCCCTCCCTCCGTCCTTCCATCCATCCATCCCTCCCTCCATCCCTCTCTCCGTTCTTCCTTCCATCCATCCATCCATCCATCCATCCATCCATCCATCCATCCATCCATCCATCCCTCTCTCCGTCCTTCCATCCATCCATCCATCCATCCATATAGTTTTGCTAAAAAAGCTCTACAAAAACATACAGAAGTGTCCAGGTCATAAACACAAAACAACTAATTAAAAATAAAAATATTCATGCTGAAACCTGCTGAGGTCCTGTTGGTTTATAATAATCATCTTTTTTCATAATATTCCAGTGAAACGTGTTCTCTGCAGTGACTCCATCCCTTCCAGGGGCCGTTGGCTGCCTGGGGAGTTTTCTGCGGCTGTTAAGACGGTGGCAGAATATCGGAGAAGCCAAAACCGGACATAGCTAGGTTTTAATCCAAGATGGCCCCAAAGTCAGAGCCCAGGATTAATCAACAAATTATACATCACAGGGAAGAGAAAAACCACACAGGGACCAAAGAGGAGGGATACAGTGGACTGACATGATCCTCGGTAGCGCCCCCTACAGGCAGTAAGGGGAAGATGAAAAACATAAAGCTTCCAGACGTTTTTCTTCTCACTATCAGGGATTCAGCCTGTGACAGGTTATTTATTTTAAACTTTGATGATATGATATTTTGTAGACAGAACAAGAGAGGAGGCGAGTTTAAATAGACCCGACCCGCTGTGACCCCCGGCCCGCCTTATTCTCACGTGTTTGTCAGATAAAGCGTCGTCTCCTCCCCTCAGCTCCCTCCCTCTCCGTCCTTTCTTCACATATTCTCTCACACCAGCTGTCAGACTTTCACCGAGACCGCAGCTCATCTGATCCGGTTTAGGTCATCTTCGCAGGAAGGCCTTTCCTCCTCCTCCTCCTCCTCCCTGATTATGCTTCAGGTCGGTTCGGAGGAGGAAGACGTGGCTGGACGTTAAAGATCAGGCAGATAAAAATAAAGGGGAGGATTACGAGCTTTTAGCCGTCTTTGTTTCACCGAAAATAAAGAAAAGTTAACACTGGCGGCGAGGAGCGAAGAGAAAGGAGGGAATGTGACGTCCGCAGCGTCGCCACGGTCCATAGCAACGGCCAGCTGGTTGCTATGGTCACAGATCAATGGGGACGCAGCGGCCATGTGTCTCCTCAGAACACAGAGTGCTCGTATTTGTGTGAAAACATGTGCGGCGGCTCCGTCTGTGGTCGTATCACCGTTCTGTGAGCGGTCGCTGGTTCTGCTCTGGGTTCCTTCCTTAACCCGGCTCTCCTCGTCGTTTCAGCCTCGTTCTTTCCTCTGAGCTCAGGGGGAAAGACGTGAGAATGAGACGGGGGAATTTGGAGCAGCGTGGATGTGTGAAGTGGGAGTGGCTGTGGACGGCTGCACATCTGGAACACGATTACAGCTGTTTGGCTACTTCGGTCTTTATTGGTGTGATTTCCCTTTTGTGTGACGAGATATTTCTGGCTGTAGTTGAGGATGTGGTGCTGAAAAGTGATTTAAATTTGGAAAGCAAAGTGACTGAACCTCTGAGCTAGCTTTGTAGCTTCGGTTCTGTTAGCAGGTTTCTCCGGTAGGAAATGGAGACGTTTGCCTCAGGATGCTTTGACAGCTCAAACAGCAGCTCCAAGAGTTAAACCCGAACATCCGTCTCCCCGTCCCACTCTGCAGCTCATCCAGGGGGATCCTGGGCCAGAATGGATGTATGATCCCTTCTAAACGTTCTGGGTCTGGCCTGGGGGGGTAGAAGGTATCCTGATCAGGAGTCCCAGCTGCCTCCTTTGACGAGGAGGAGCAGCGGCTCTACTCGGAGCTCCCCTGGACAACGCGTCTTGCTTGGCTGCTTGTGTCTGGGATGCTGGGGACCATGTAGGTGAGGGTCAGAACACATAGGGACATCCATATCAGATGCATATATTTGTATTTTGGCTCCACTCCCTCCTAACCATGATGGACTGAAGCAGCGCCCCACGTTCCTGCAGACGGAGCCTTGATCTTGTCCATTTCCTGCTTCGTTCTGTGATTATTTGTGCAAAAGGCGCTTAAACTTCTCCGCCTGAGCAAGAAGCTTCACGCTTCTTAATGAGCGCTTCATTTAGTAAAGCATCTAATATAAATTATTTTTGGTGTGTATGCCTCCATTAGTGTTTTTTTTAACATAATATTCAATATTTTAATTTTCTCATGCTTTAATTTTCACTTATGTGCAAATTAAAAGGTATATAAATATCTCAAAGCTGCTGTGTGAACCTGGTTTGGACTTTATGGGCTAAGTTGAAGCTGAAAAACTGTGAAGCTCCGTGTTGCAACTAAGGTTTAGTGGAATTAAAAGAACCGTGCTCTGCAGCCACGTTTACAGACATTTATCCAGGAGGAAGGAAAGATTTGCACATAAACATGCAGCAAAATGATCACATTAGTCTGGTAAAAGAGCCGCAAAACAGCAGAGTCATCAGTTTTTATTCACACAGGCTTCAAGCTGCATTTAGCCATGATAAAACCTGGATATTTGATTGTTGTTAGCATTAAAATGAATTGAATATTTCCCACAGTTATATTCAGGTGCAGCACATGAAATCTGAATGTATCTGATAAAGAAGCTTAAATGACTTTCTTTTAAGCTTTCTGGGGCCTCCAGAAGGCAGAGCGGCTGTTCGGGTCTGCAGGGAAAGCAAATGTGCCAGAAGAGTTTAGAATCAGACACTTTCTCTGTCTGGGAAATAAAGAAAATGTTAAATAACTGCTAAGTTGCTCAGGCTGTCTTGATTAAGAAGGTCCCAGCTATAATCAAGACTCATTAATGACACCGGCTCAGACTTTTAACACAAAATCAAAGACTTCTGTGTAAAAACACAAAATGAAAAGAAAAGCTACATTTAAAGTTAAGACATGGTAACTAAACAAGACGTTTCTTCAGCAGGTTTTTTATGGTTCCACATGAGCAACTTATAAAGTAATTTGTCGTTGTTTTTCTCTCAGAAATTAACCTTTAATTGATACGATTTAAGTCATTTATAGGCCAATCAGAACCAAAACGTGGAGCATCGTTGTGGACAAAGTCCCTGACACAAGTTAATGTCAAAGATAAAGGATGTTAGAGGAAAATCACATTGCTGCCCAAATGATGAAACCTTCGCTGGAACAACCCAAAGTTTCCTCACTTTTGCCCGTCTGAACTGGGTTCCTGCAGAAACCGGCAGATTCTTTCATTCTTCCTTTGGTTTTTTTGAAGATGAAGCCCAAAAATTCAGCCTGATTTCCATTTAGCTCTAAAGAAATCTAAAGGACGCCCAAATAAAAGCTGATTCGGTACAAACAATGCAGCCAACTTCATTTTATTCCAAACTGGAGAAATAGTCACACTTCTCCAGGTCTTCATCATCGTTCCTGCAGCTGCAGCACATCATTACTAAAACAATGGAGTTTTTCTCTTGGAGGAAAAAACCAACAACAACTGCAATTCAATCTGCACAAGACACGCTCCAGAGAGAGAATCTGAAGAAAGACGTCGCTTCACTACGGAGGTCAGACTGCGCTCCACTGAGCTGCTGAGGGGAAAATGCCCACCGGCTGCTACTATCAACCAGATCAGCTAATGAATGGAAATCTGCTGCTGTTGTTTCCTGTTTCCACTTCCACAGACCCTGAGAATCCAGCCGAGGGTCCGGACCAGAGCGCGTGTAAGCAGGCCTTAATCCGCCTGCATCACTTCTATTCAATTAGAGGGATTAGAACGCATTTAAGTTAAATCAGCATGTGTGAGTTTCTGTGTGTCTGTTCAAGAAAGGAGGAGGGAAGAAGCTACGCTCATACAGGGTGATCAGAATTTAGAAATAAACCGAAAATGTTACAGTAAACTCTAAACATTAATGTAAAAATCATGAAAATCCTCCTTTTGGTCAAAGCCACCGTCCCTAACACCCTGATAACTATTCACTACACATAGAACGACGCACAAAGGGACTTCATTTCTCCACGCTCCATGAATAAATGATGATGTAGGTATTGAATAATTACAAAACTCACTGGCAGCTTTAAATGTTTAATCATTTCTTCTGCAATCAGCTTGTTTCCTTGGATCATCCAGAGCTAATATTCCAAGCAAAGCATGGCTGGATGTAAAGAAGTGGGTCAGATTTGTTGACCGGTGAAACCACAGAGAGCAAATTAACTGTAATTAAAAACAGAGCGATGTGCATGTTTCTCCCTCTGCGCTGATGATGTGGTTCTGTTGGCCGGTGCTCCGCTCATCAAAACCTGAAAAAGGAGGCCGCTCGCTCCAAGTCAGGGAACGGTCCCGGCCTCAGCTCCAAGGAGAGCCGCTGCTCCGCTGCATCAACAGGAAGCAGTGGAGGCGGTGCGAGTTTCTTATTAGGATGCCCTGCTGCAGGATTCCTGGGTCCATACCACCAAGCTGCCTGTGACGTTTCCTGCATCGCTCTCCATCCATCAGATCCCTCCGTGGATCTCTTCGTGGCTGAAATGCCGACTTTCCCAAACACACGGCAGCCGACAAAAACGTTTTCTGCCCGGATCCGGAGCAGAAAACAGACCTGGTCTGATCTGTGGGTCTGATCTGTGGGTCTGATCTGTGGGTGTGATCTGTGGGTCTGATCTCCTGCCTCCTCCTGGGCAGATCTGCTCTGGCTGCAGGTGTGTGTGCATGAACAGCCACTCGGCAGCACTTCTCAGCCGGTGACAGAGATCTGGTCCAGTCAGCAGCACCGTGAGCTGAAGCCAGAAACTCTGGCTGGGTTGTTGCGACAGAGCGTAAGGAGGCAGAAGCACCAACGAAGCGTTTCAGAGGCAAACTAACCAACCTTTCAGTTTTTGCTCTGACTTTAGCCACATCTGAAGCAGCTGTTTAACATCCGTCTGTCTCATCAGGACCTGCTGTAACTGCATGTTCTCTTGTGTTTCCCATGCTGAGGAGTGGCTGAGAGAAATGGACCCCTGATGACGGATCCACCTGAACGTCCTTTACACATTTTTTTTTTTTTTTTTACCAGGGGAGCCTAAGAGTGTGGAGGACGCTGGATGTGCTGCTGCAGGAAGAGGACAGCTGCTGATCTGGTTACTGAAGACCTCGCCTGGACTTCCATTAATTTCCAACCCATTTCTACGGCCTACTGTACGTCAGAGTCTTGGCTGTGGCGGTAAAACACAGAAATATACGTTCTGAGTGAGCCGCGAGCGCAGGCACACACACCGCTGACCCATGGCCTCCACCGAGCCAGCTCTGAACGGCTCTTTGCGGGGCACCATACTGTGCTCCCATTTTCTGACAGGCTTTTCTTCCCAGGCAGACCTGGGGGCAGTGTGGACACGGCGCCGCATGGGGGAGGGTTTCTCGTGCCAATGGCCTTGGGTTAAACTTTAAAGTGAGCCACACAGACGGAGGCAAACGGCCAGAGAGACGGAAGAACCAGAGCCTCTCTGCCTCGGCGTTCTCCTGGGGGGGGGCAGAGCTAGGCCGAGAGAGCTGATGGATGTTTGGAGCTGACTGTACAGCGCTGCTGCGCCTGGCGCTGATCTCAATAATTAAACACGGCAAGAATAAACAGAGGAGCGGAGAGACGGAAGACATCTCTCGCAGACTTTCAGCGCACACAAAGCGAACGTATGGACGCGGAAACGTTTACGGGGGGATGGAGCATGGCGTGACATGTTCATTAGCTAGCCCCCATAGGAAATAAGAGCACAGCTGAGTTAGCAGGGCAATTTAGCGCTAAGCTCGACACACGGCAGCCTGGGGGAGACGGGAAGAGACGAGGAGACACACATGCAGCTCAAACACAAGCCACGTGCCGTCACACACAGAACTGCTTCTGTGGGCCCAATTAGAGTCGTGACGATGTTTAGGTTGGAAGTTAATGTTCACAAATGAGCGCTGAGTGTTTAAATCAAGACGTCTCTCTAAGAAACATAAGCTTGTGCAGATTTTAGAAGAGAGTTACACAAAAACGGCGAATGGGGAGCAGTCAGGAGGCCACGCTGCCTGATCTGGCCCAGCGATGGAAGAAGGTGGTTCTGGGACGATGTTCTGCTGGGAAACGCTCGGTCCGGCAGCCGTGTGTCTGTTTCTGTGACCCGCTGCTTCCTGTTCATGGACATGATACTTCCTGAAGGTCGTGGCCTCGGTTAGCCGGATGAATCGGTGTTTTTCTCCAAGTCCTCCAGATCTCACACTGCAAAAACGGATCTAAAAATAAGTCAAATATTCTTAAAGTTTGCGTATTTATGCTTGATTTGAGCAGGTAAATAAGATCATTTGCCAATGGAATGAGTATTTTGTCTCCTAAAATAAGATAATCATATATTGAAATAAGATGATGGAGATGAATTGTTCCTGTTTTAAGTCCAAAAATCTTATTCTATTGGCAAATCATCTTATTTACGAGCTCAAATCAAGGACAAATACACTAATTTTAAGAAGATTTTACGTATTTCTAGTTCTGTTTTTGCAGTGCACTGTAGGAGATCTCCTCTGCAGGAACAGGTCCAGTCCATGGAGGCCCCACCTCACGACTACCAGTGGTTCTGGAGGAGTCCGCGGGTCAGGGCCGCTTTAACAGCGAGGGAGGGGCCAACCAACACGCTGACACGCCTGATCTTTTCCATTTCCACTTTAAAAAATTAAAGACTCATGAATACGTTAAGTTTTGAGTCCATACTTGTGGTTCCAGCGTGTCTTCTGACCCATTCCCCTCCTCTTCAGAACTGGGTCACACATCCAGTAGCCAACACATCTGCTCTGTCCCCTCCAACCCGCCTGCAGCCCCAGGCGCTGGTACTCACAGGTCCTCTCCTCGGTGGCCTTGGCCGGGATCTCCTCCACGCAGTCGGCTGGAAACCAGCCCACCTGGCCGCGGGCGCTGCCCTCCCAGAATCCCCCCTCTCCGATGCTCAGAACTGGACCGAAGAGCAGCGGCGGGGTGATGAGGAACAAACAAAATAAGAAAGAAAAGAGTTTTACTTAGATATTTCATTTAAACAGTAACATTGATGTAAAGAGCTACAACATATTAGGATTAAATAAGAGAAACTGTGGAAAATCTGATAAAAGTTCCCCAGAAACTAAACTGCTGCCTGTAAAAGTCTTTGGATAATTTACTGATCTGAACAAGATCTTTGACTTCAGCTAACTGGAGAAATGTTTCATCCATTAAAGGTAATAAATGTAGCAACTCCAGCCTGGAGTTTAAATCGACTTCAAACAGGTTTAAATGTAAACGCACATTCAGCTAAATCTCTAATGCTGGGTTAAATGTCTCTTAGCAAATTCCAGCTCAAACAAGGAATGTTAGATCTATCTATCTATCTATCTATCTATCTATCTATCTATCTATCTATCTATCTATCTATCTATCTATCTATCTATCTATCTATCTATCTATCTATCTATCTATCTATCTATCTATCTATCTATCTATCTATCTATCTATCTATCTATCTAGAGAGAAAGAGAGGAAGAGAGAGAGAGAGATGCATCTGCAATTGGATATATAAATATACCGCATGAAAGTATAGAACTGTTCATTTATTCACTGCTAGAATAATGAAATCAATTCGTTTTTTGTTTTTTTAGGGAATTTTATATCTAAATCAGAAGTTTACATACTCTAGGATCCCTTTAAAAGATCTGCTAAAGCGTCCTTTCATGTTGCAAAAACCAGACGTTCAATTAAATCATGAAATGCACTAAATCTAAATAGTTTTCAGGTCCATGATTGTGAAAGACGAAGTGATTTTACTTTAACTTTGTCACAGTAGACCTATTTAAGGAATAATAAAAAACATTCTATGCACATTAACTTCATTAATCTGATTTTATTCTTCACCTTCTAACAGAAATATGAGATTCAGAGCCACGCTTGAGTCTTTAAAGGCCAAAGGGTAATCTGGCATAAAGAATTTAAAGAAAGCTGAATGACGGCCATCTTTTTAAATCTCAACGCATGGATGGAAATCTTTATCCTCGGGCTCGGTAGGACCGGGTCTTAGTGGAGCTTTTCCAGATGGGACAAGTTTCCAAGGTGAGGAGCAGAGCTGGAAATCACTGCATGTCTTCTCTGTTCTTCACAGACTTTCTGCTTCCTGTCCCTTTCTTCCCACGTTTTAATTTTTGTTCCTTTTTTTTGTAGGTTTTAAAAGATTAGTGCCAATTTGTGTAGCTCGTCGTTACCCTCCATCCAAATTTCAATCTATTTCGTTTATATTTCCACCAGACATGCTCTCAGGACACTTTAAAATATCAAATCAACTCGTGTGTCTCAGGTTTCAGAAGCTGTGAGAGGATAAGAACTGAATTTAAAACGACTTTATCTGCTGATGCGTCCAGACTTCTACTGGAGACACATCTTTGTTGCTAAAATCTTATTGTGCTTTTTCAAACACGTTTTATTATCTCAATAAATCTCCAAGATTTGTGGAAAAATAACTGCGTTTTCTTGAAACCAGAGCCGTAGTTTCTCTGGATCCACCTTGAACTTTTCAAACTAATTCTCAGTGATGAAGAACATTTCTGGCCTGCAGGGTTGTTTCTGCTTCTGCCAGCAGTTTAAAATGAATTCAACAGCCACAGCACTGAAAAAAAGGTACCCAAGGTAAGTAAAATTTTCTTGAAATTAGTGGATTTGTCCTTCATTTGAGCAGGTAAATAAGACTATTTGCCAATGGAATGAATATTTTTTACCCCAAAAATAAGATAATTAGATATACTGCACTTGAAATAAGATGATGGTGATTAATTGTTATTATTTTAAGTGCAAATATCTTACTTGATTGGAGAATAGTTTTATTTAGCTGCTCAAATCAAGGAAAAATATACAAATTTCAAGAAAATTTTACTTGCATTTAGTTCCCTTTTTGCAGTGTGTCAGCCTTCCGCTTTAAAGCTGGATTTAATCTCCTTGTTTGTGAAAAGCAACATTTAAACTCGACCAAACACAGGTAAAGTCACCCCTGTGACATCTGAAGGAGCTGCTTAGAAACAGGAATAGGTGTGTAAACATTGGAAGCCAACGGTCTGAAGAAGACAACTGTTCCTCAAAGGCTGCAACACTTTGCCACAGAGTTCGCTGTGATTTTTTTTACTATATAAAAATGCAATCCCTGCAAGATATTCTGAGATGTTGCACCAGCTGCTGATTTGAATGTTGTGTTTGGAAACAAACTGCAGAAATTACTCCTGTTGTTCACGTTGAAGAAAGAAAAACCTTCAGACTTTAGAGGCCATTAAAGTGGGATGTGTGAAACAGAGCCAGGAAAAGCATTGCTTTGTCCCAGAAAGGAGCGCTAAATAACATCCCTATTCCCGTAGAAACACCACTCTGCCACACAAAACCAAATATTTTTCTTGAAAGAACCAAAATTATGTTGTTGCTGCTTCAGTTTATCTGCTGGAAGATGAGAAACGAAAGAAAGCGAAGGAGAGTCAATACATGTGCTGCTCATCTTTGCTTTCCAGCCGCCATGATTCGTACGTTTGTTCTACGTTTCTGCTGCTGTGATGTTTGGATTTCTCCACTGTGGGATCAACAAAGTTTATTTTATCTTAAATCTTTGTTAGAAATGTTGTATTTAACTAGATGAGCATAGCTGAATTCAGAGCAAAAAGTCTAAAATCTTCCTGGACATTAGCTCTGATGGTTTTTTCACTGGTAGCTGTGGATCCAGTGACTGACCTTTTACTCTGTCGCCTTTGTACAGGTTGATCTCTCCCTCGGCCTGGCCGGTGTAGGACCGGACCACCACAAAGTGCCGGCCTGGAACGGCGCTGTACAGCTTCCTCCTGGGGCCGCCCGCCTCGCTGTGGCTGCTGGGACTGGAAGAGGAAACAAAGACAGGAAGCGGGTCAGAACCGCAGCAGGGCTCAGGCCCGGGACCTCCCGTGCTGCGGGTCTTCACGTCTTCACGTCTGGAGGGGCTTCACTTTCAGAGCTCCTTCATTAAACGTAGCAGCCTAGTTTTTATCAAACGCTCCGTGTTTTCTGTGCAGTTCCATTCTCTGTCACCTTCAAACTGCTTTGAAGGAGATGTAGGAAACACCGAGACCCAGAATGTTTGCAGAAAGATTCAAAGTCAGGAACTGTGAGTCACTTTGTGGACTTCCTGTGTCCGTGGTTGAAGAACCGGGCCACAGCCGGGTTCTGACCCACAGAGCTGCTGAACGGATTGGTGGATGGATGATTACAAGTAAAAAGGCCTCAAACATTTATAAAACCCTTCTTCATTCATGTGCAGAGCTGAGGCTGCGTTCAAGGAGGATGATGTGGTGATGTAGCGCCACTTAGTGGTCCATCTGCAGAACAACAGCTTCCATAGCCAAACATAGCCTCTATTTGACCTCGATAACAGGCTGAAGCTGAGTGTGACTTTGTGATATTCCAATCAAAAACACTTATGTGGTCAGAACTGACCTTTTAGCGGTGATTTTACCGTCCCACTGTGATGAGGAGACATCAGGAAGGAAGAACAAGGAGAAACAAAGAGGAAGACGGAGAGCAGGAGGATTTTTTTTGCAGTAAGTGGGTCACCTTGTCCTGCAGACTCCACTCCTCCTTAAATCTGTGTGGGCCTTTGGAGAGCTAACCCCATTCAGAACCTACTGAGACTGCTCGCACATTTTCCAAGGGAAAGCCACGGACAAAACTGCAACCGTGCACTCCGAGCGGCTAGAAATAGTTTGCGTATCACCGAGAGGCCAATACTGTAGTACCGAAGCACAAATTACACAAAGTTTGTAGGCTGATGACCGAGCACAGCGCTGTCCAACTGTGGAGAGGATTTTATTCCAATATCGTTTAAAATAACACGTTTTGTAAATGAAAAAAAAAATGCAATCCATAAATGAAATTTAAAAAAACTTTCAAAAATGGTTAAAGAGTAACTTTTGATGTTTTATCAGTTTTTATATTTAAAAAATCGATTTATTCAAATAATTTTTTACATATTTTATTTTTTCAAATTGTCTTTTTACAAATTCCTCTTTTTTAGATTGAGTTTTACGAATTGCATTGCATCACGTCCTCTCGCTCTTTGACCAATAAAAATGATGTCGCACATGTCCCTGCGGACCAATAGAAACGCATCTTTGCTCTTTATGCCAGAAGAAAGCCCGCCCCCACAAGTGAAGAGAACATGATCTGTAAAACCACATTTTTAAAGAATGCAATTCATAAAACTCAATCTGAAATATTTTTAAAAATAAAATTTAAAAAAATTAAATTTGAAAAAGTAAAATTTGACAAAAGGTAAAATTTGTTAAAATTTAATTTGAAAAAATAAATAAAATAATAATACATTTTATTTATAATGCACTTTACATTTCAAATAAAATCTCAAAATGATACAATACAATTTAAAAACAGTTCACAAAGTATAATAAAAACAAAAACACAATGAAGCACCGTAAAAGCAAAATTGAAAAGGCCGTTTGAAATAAGAAGAATAAAAAGTTAAATTTGAAAAAAGAAATAAAAGTAAAAAAAAACTGAAGAAATAAAAAGTAAGAAATGAAACAAAATCTGAGAAAACTGCAAAGTTACTCTCAAAACCTTTTCAGTTATTCAAAGCTTAATTCTTGGATTGCATCTTTTTTTCAAATTTCCATTTACAAAACGTTCTTTGCTTGCAACAATAATGGAATAAAATTCACTCCATATCCAACCCTTTCCCCCTCAGCTCATTCAGAGCATATTATAGCTGCAGGTTAATGTAAAAAGTCTTATTATTTTACTAGTGGTTTCAGCCTAAAGATTAAAAGTCATCTCAGCCAAATGAATCATCAACACACAGCATCCAGTGCAGTATGGAGGATGTATTTATTTTTAAATATGTAAGACTCGGTCCTCCATAGTGCAGGGACGGTAATAAAACACTGAGAAGTGCAGCAGATATATTGTCACCAGGGCACCAAGAAGAAACGGGCCAGGTCACTGATCCAGATTAGGTTCCCCAGGCAGGTCAGGTATGGGGGGGCAAAGGATTTTATTTCCAAAGAGCTGACATGCCTGTAACAGCCACCAGGGGGCATAACTGGAGCTGTTACAGGCGGTCGCCAGAGCATCCGGCAGTGATTCAGAGCAGCAATGGAGGATCAGCAGAAACTGGTGGAGATCAAGATCCACAAAACACAAATGCAGAACATACGGGGTAATCAGAGCTCTGATTACCCCGTATGTTCCTAACAGAGCACTTCGCTCTCAGACTGCAGGTCTGCTGGTGGTTCCTAGAGTCTCTAAAAGTAGAATGGGAGGCAGATCCTTTAGCTATCAGGCTCCTCTCCTGTGGAACCAACTCCCAGTTTTGGTCCGTGAGGCAGACACCCCGTCTACTTCAAAGACTAATCTTAAAACTTTCCTTTTTGACAAAGCTTCTAGTCAGAGTGGCTCATGTAACCCTGAGCTACCTCTATAGTTATGCTGCTATAGGCTTAGGCTGCTGGAGGACATCAGGGTCTATTTCTCTCTCTCTCTGCTGAGTTCTCCTACTGCTCTCCAATCTGCATTGTTTGTTGTTATTTCAGCTTTTAACTTTTTGTTCTCTCTCTTTTTTCTTCATAGAAGGTACACCTGGTCTGGCGTTCTGTTAGCTGTGACATCATCAGGGGAGGCAGATCATCCTCTATTACCATCAAACATAGAAAGTACTCCTGGGTCAATGTGAGCTTCTGTGCTTTCTGTGTCTCTGCTCTGTCTTCTCTAACATAGAAAGTACTCCTGGGTCAATGTGAGCTTCTGTGCTTTCTGTGTCTCTGCTCTGTCTTCTCTAAGCCCCAGTGGGTGGAGGCAGATGAGCGTTCACACTGAGCCTGGTTCTGGTTCTGCTGGAGGTTCTCCTCCCTGTTAAAGGGGAGTTTTCCTCTCCACTGTCGCTTCATGCTTGCTCAGTATGAGGGATTGCTGCAAAGCCATGTACAATGCAGACGACTCTCCCTGTGGCTCTACGCTTCTCCGGGAGTGAATGCTGCTTGTCGGGACTTTGAAGCAATCAACTGGTTTCCTTATATCGGAAATTTTTGACCAATCTGTATAATATCATTGAATTTGACTTTGGAAAGTGCCTTGAGATTACATGTTTCATGAATTGGCGCTTTATAAATAAAACTGAATTAAATTGAATTGAATTGTAATAAGCTCCCCCGTCCAATCAGCAACTCAGGTCAATATATTTACTGAAGAAGCATGGAGCCAAAAAATGCACCAGAGATACTTTTCTGAAGCAAAACGTCAACAGAAGAAAGCTTTCAGCTGGATTTTCTGTTTTGTGGAGTTTTTTTCTCTTGAAGCCCAAAACTATAAAAGATTCCTCCTTCAAGGAGCCAAAAACACAGTTAAAGAATTAAGCATTGGTCTGTAAAAGGAACCTCCTCAAAACCCAGAGGTGTTGGTGCCTTAACATTTATTTCAGCAAACATTACATCGACCCTGTTTTGCCGCTTTAGAGATTACGTAACCCTCGTGTTTCTGCTGTAATCCCAAAATATGACCGACACGCGACCTGTAAGAATCTGGCTGTGGACAGTTGTTCTGTTATGTCAGCAGTTAGGTTCAGGGTTATTAAAGGACGGAAGCAGCAGACGGAGCAGGAGTCTTTACTTTCAGTCGCAGATTAACAACAAAACCCAGCCTGCATCTGTGCTGCTCCTTGTAACCAGCAAAGTGCATCCATGAACTATTTGGGGCCTACTGCAGCTTTTTCCATAGCTAAGCCGTGGTTACACTGTGAGAGCAAAGGTAAGGCACCACGTTCTTCTTTAAAAGAGAGATAAAGGCATGGATGCAGCAACATTTCCTACAGCTCAACGGTTCAGAAACAGAAGTGATTCAAATTGGAACTCAACAAAAACAAAAATCTCTGTATTACTTTCTCTGGTCAGAACATTTCTCTTTCCAGTAAAGTCCCCATTCTCTGTGTTATTTTTCATCCACAAGTCCACCCTCCAAAGCGATATCAGGGACATCTGTAACATGACATTGTTCCAGACACTTTCCACCATCTACATCATTTTGTTTAAAAGATCTACAACTTTCTTCATATTCCAGGGACTCGTGTCCTCACCAAAGGACACCGGGCTTTTTCTTGAGCTGCCCATTGATCTCTATTTATTCTGGGGATATCAGATTGGCCGTTGGTAGTACACTTTGCTATGAGGCCACCAGCGGCCATATTGGTACTCCCTAGTTACGACCAGTCGGAGTGTAAACAATACGTGTGCTACAACATCGAACGATGATTTTCTCATTTTCTGGGGGGCTTAAGACTTTTAAAATGAAGATAAATTCATCACATTGACTTCATTGGCCAGGCCTAAATATTTAGACCTATGACTAAATCAGGATTCAGTATTGCTGTTTCATAGCATGAGTAGATAGATGACTGTAATTTATGGTAAAAAAAATAAGCACATCACATTGCATATTCAGTATGAAGTCTATTAAGTCTATAAATCATGTAATATAACATATACAAATCCATCACAACAAAATCAGTGTGTTAATGGAGCATATTACTGTACTTAGATATTAAGAATGATGTACATGTAATATACATGTATTGATTACATTGTTATGGTAATTACATATTACATATAATTTCAAGCTTTTACATCAAGACTGAATTGCAAGTACATGTCTGTTAATGCTATAGTATTTTTCTATTTGCAAACTGTGTATGCATGATGCCATATAACTTTATGCTGTGTCTGTGCATTAGCCTTTAAATCTGATATAGATTTACAATAGAGCTAAATTAATGAACCAATTTAATCACTCCACAGAGCTTCAGTTTCTACACTAGCAAAATCACATACATTTGTAAAATGACAGGCAACATTTTGCTTTCTGCTCAAAGTTACAACAAGAAATGCACTATTATACTTCAATGTCCAGAAATTCACATGGAAACTCCCAATAATAGGAGAGCACTCATGATTAATATATGTCCTCACTGTAGAAAATAAAAATGCTATTACAAGATTCATGTCTGCCACACACATGCATGTCTTCCCACAGCCAGAAAACTGCTTCTTTCAGCCAAATGCTAAACAAGTCGGCATGTTTATGGCGTGACTCCTTCAGAGTAGGGAGCATCAAGATGGCGGCGAATGACTTCAGGTTTTCGGCCAATCGGATATCCAGAGAATAAACAGAGATCAGTGGTGCTGCCCCCTTGGCTGTGGGCCGTTCTGCCTCCACATGTCAGGACTCCACAGACCAGGACCTGTTTCCAAACAGGCTTAGTAACCTCTGTAACGTCGTCTTTCTGTTTCCCTGCTCGCTCTAGTCAGACTGTAATCACTTTATTCAGGCCACCTGTGTCTGCTTATTGCTCTGCTGCCTCTCACCTGTGTTAGCTCCCTCCAGCCACAGACACTTTGCCAGATTATTGATAGCAGTTGTGCGTAAATGTCCAGCGGTTCTTCCTCTCTGATTGTTTTTGATCTCCTGGTTATGACCTTGCTTCTGCTCTCTTTTTTATTGTTCTGTTGCCCACACCAACAGATTTTGGTGCCGAATGATGCAGACTTTCTCTCACTGGGATTCGGAGGTAAATAAATAAATCATGCAGCATTCCCCAGCTTAATTCACACAAGGTCTAAATTAAACAGACTCAGACGTTTACATACACGCCCTCTAACGCTGGGTTAAATGTCTCTTAGCTATATCCAGCTCAAACAAGGAATGTTTGTAGCCATTAGCAAGTTTCTGGCATCAGTATGGCAGACACTTCATCACGCTGTTTGGTAGAATAAGTTTAAACTGGTCAGCTTTAAGAGGGATGAAATACTCATGCTCAGTATGAGGGATTGCTGCAAAGCCATCAACAATGCAGACGACTGTCCACTGTGGCTCTACGCTCTTTCAGGAGGAGTGAATGCTGCTTGGAGAGACTTGATGCAACCTGCTGGGTTTCCTTAGAGAGGAAACTTTCTCACCAACCTGGAGGATCTGATGGAGTCTGACTTTGGAAAGAGCCTTGAGATTAAATCAATCAATAAATCTATCTATCTATCTATCTATCTATCTATCTATCTATCTATCTATCTATCTATCTATCTATCTATCTATCTATCTATCTATCTATCTATCTATCTATCATGTGACATGTAGACTGAATACTTTAAACTCATCTGATCAGAGCACCTTCTTCCACATGTTCACTATCATTACAGCTATCTTTCAGTGAAGGCTTTCCCCTGGCAAATTTTTCATGAAGCTCAGCTTTGTGCCGCGCACCACTAATAGTTGTCAGATCAGCAGAATCTCTCAGCAGAACCGTGCATCTCTGCAGCTCCTCCATCGCTACCATGGTCCTCCTGGCTGTCAGTTTAGGTGGACGTTCATCTCTCGGTATGTTTGTTCTCTGATGTTCTCTAAAACCTTTGAGGTCAGAAACAGAGCAGCTGCATTTAGACTCATAATCAATCAAACTGAGCTGGACTTTGATCAGGACACTTCTGAAGGCAATTAGTTGCACTGGATTTTATTCATGGGCATTAGAGAATAAACGGGACTAAATACAAAGCCGTGCCACACTTTTATTGTTTTTGTAGAAAACCGTGCATCTTTTGCCTTTCTCTTCCCCGTTATTAATGCAATGTGACAAAATAAGTTGGGAGAATCCTTTTGCAAGCCTCTAGGCAGCAGGGATGAGCCCTGAAGGTGATCAGTCCAGTTTCACAACAGCTGAGCTGGACCGATCACCATCAGGGCGTCCACACCCCGCTGATGAAATTCAATTTCATTTACGTGTGTCAAAATGAAGATTCTTCTTGTTCCTAGCCTGTAATACAATTTTTAATCTAGGGATATAATTTCCAAAGTCCCCATCTTTGTTAATTGTGTTTTCCATGTTCTGAGCGTGCGCATATTACTTTATGGCCGAATCAAATCGAATCAGGCGAATTTTCTAATCGCATCAAACTCACAGAGGAAATCTGCTCCGTGCTGTAATTGGGTTTCCTTTGCAATATAACCCCTGGATTTCTTCACACTGTGATCTCTTAATGAAGCTCTGGAAGGAGACGACGCGGCTCGGTTCGCAGCGGTCCCGGGTGAAACCACAGCGTCAGGGAACATTAACGGTGAAATATTTATGAGTCACGTTGAACACAAACAGCAAACCAGTGCAGGCGTCAACATCTCCGGCCGGTCCTGACACCGAGGACGAGTCTCATTTCTCAGCACATCGGGCTGGGAGGCGGCTGCCATGGTGGCCAGAAGGGTGACTGACAGCTGTCGCCGTCGGCTGGTCGGTGTGAGGAACGGGAAGAAAACGGGGCTGAGGGCCCACATGAGGCCCTGTGCTGCGCTCAGGAAAGAGACACGCTAAGTGGGAGCGAAGGGAAAACCATGGAGAGGCTGTCATGTGTGTGTGGGTGGGTGGGTGGGGGGGGATGAGTGAAAGCAGCAACAAAGAGAGAAAGCAGGGAATCATGGGAGCTGTGGGGTGGGGAAGTCAACGCGACTCAACCTCAATGAGTCGTTAATCTTCCGTTTAAACTGGGCTTTTATTTTATGAGTGATTAGAACTTCACACAATCCACCTGATGTTCAGCAGGTTCTAAAGTCAAGTCAATTAAACCTCAGGGAACGTAATTATGACACAATTCAGCACAAACGACTTCAGAGTGAAAAGCCGAGAAGACCACAGCCTTTGGGTCGGACCTCCTTCTTGGTTTTGTTGGTGACCCAGTTTGGTTCGTAACCTATGAATGCATCACTTTAACCTGGATTACTGTCAGAGTTCTGGTTTTGTGTCTTTATATTTTCATTTTGTTCATCTTAATCTTAATTGCTCGACAGATTCCAGTTTGTTCGTGTAAATGGCAAAGTTTAAATAGTTTTGTAATTTTCATTAGCTTTTATATTTATTTAGTGTCGACTTCATATTTGCAGTTCTATTTTAGTTTTAATTATATCTCAGAATTTGGTTGCTAGTTTATCCTTTATTTTTTTGAATCGTTTCACTTTTAGTCATTTTTATAATACGACTTCCATCCAGTGAGGGGTCTACGTCTGTATGTCTGTGGGTTTGTCATCATGCGAGCTTTTCTGGTCAACTTCAAGCTTTGTGGAATTATTTTTTTTACTTTAATAACTTCACACATATTGTATATTTTTCCACCACGAGCCCTCTGCTGCCGTTCCATAATAATGCATTACGATAAAGACACACAAAAGCTAAGCACATTCTCTCTTTAAATTCAGCTAATTTGAGCTAGTTTTGTAAATTTTAAGTTGTCATTTTTATTTTTGTTTCAGTTAACGAAATATTTTTTTTACAGCAAGTTTCAGTCATTTTGTTAGTTTTCGTTAACGGAGCACCACAGGGTTCAGAGCTTGGTCCAATTCTCTTTACTCTTTACTATATATATATATATATATATATACATATATATAAACATATATATATATATATATATATATATATATATATATATATATATATATATATATATATATATATTTCAAATTATCAAACAGCATGGAGATAATTGGAGCCATTTTCCATCCCTGGTTGATACACATTTCATCCTTAGGTGATAATGTTCAATTAAATGAGTGATGGAAGCAATGACCCTAAATTAATAACATAGGAGAATGTTGTCTGATGGATGTTTGTACAGTTAGGAGGTTTACGATATGGAAAGATAAATGATGTGAAGGATTTACTTGTTACTAATTTACATAAAAGAAGAATGAGATGCTGTAACATCGTCACTAATTGCCTTGTTTCTGTAAGTGGGCCAGCAGAAGCTGAGCAGAGCCACAGCTTTGGATGTCCCTGATATCTAACCCTGATAGACGAGGAGTGATTAGGTTACAGACCTACATTAGTAATAATGTTCTGTTTTATAATTACCACCCAGTAGGTCAACTTTTTTTATAGCTGGAACGGGAATCACACAGTGACAGGAAGTATTTCAGCACATATTTAAATTCTTGTCACAATAAAAGCATAAATACATCCTCCGTATTAACAGGATCCATTTTTCCCAACCGGTTAAGGCGTCAGATGACGTGTGTTAAACTGGATTATTCTTTTTTTTGCCTATAACTGTTTACAAAAGTCATTAAAAATCAGCAAAGCATCATTCCTGCTAATCTTTGTGCGTTTGTAAGGCTCCTTATCAGCAGCATGCATATTCCTGGAATCTTTTCCTCGTGAATACAACTCCTGTGTGTTGTCTGAAACAGAGGATTAGCAGCTTCTTATATGCAAAATTAATCCACAGTTAGTGTAAAAAAAAAAGAAATAAAGAAGCCGTAACAAACGTCTCTGGTAGCAGAGCCGTTATTTGCAGCCTGGTTCTGGAGGAAATCAGACAGCTCAAGATGGATTAATCTGTCAGTCACACTGACATCATGATAACGGCTGTCACGGCAATCAGAGAGGATGGAGTCATTAAAACTTTCTGTTCTGAATCTGCAAACATGTTAACGAGGCTGAAAGATGCAGCACCATGGCAGCAGGAACAGTGCTGAGTTTCCTCTGCCTTCACTCCCATGTGAATTCAGTGACACCCTAGCCTTAATCCAGAGGGTTCAGCATCTTCAGCTCTTCTGCGATGGTAGTCCACTAGGTTTCAGAGTGTTTATAGGAATTTATGACAATTTTTCCTGAAGCATATTTATGAGGTCAGAAACTGACATTGGGGAGAAGCCCTGGCTCTTAGTCTCCACTGTGTGCAGCAGACGCAGCCAGCTTGTTGTTTTTGGAAATGTCTTCGGCAGTGTGGATTTTTCTGAGAACTCCTGTGGTCGTGATGGCACAGAAGAGGAAATGTACCACTCAGGAGGCTTTGGAAGAAATAATGAGGCAGAGTCGTGCTGAGATAGAGGAATCTTCTGACTCTTGCACGGATATGGAAGAGGACGGAGACGAGCAGCAGCTGATTCTGGACCCAGTTCATGAGTAAGTCCTACGGTTACTTATTGTTTCCAGCATCTTTGCCTTACATGTCGACTACAGTTCTTTACAGGCATGAATAACATGGTCGTTTTATGTTATTTCGCTATCTTTGGAGCGCTGTCGGTAATAATTTATCGTGTTGTGATCAGAAAGTTTAGCTCCTCCCGCTGCTGCAGTACAAAGTGTTTCTTTTACTGTTGAATGGATGATCTAAAAAACTTTTTATTAAGTGGTAATATAATTTATACCTTTCCAATACGACTGCTGTTTCACAGTGTGTTATTTTACAGTATTTCACTATTTTTGCAGAGCTGTAGGTCATAATTTATCGTGTTGTGATTAGCTTCCCACCTCCTCCCTCCTCTCACTCCTGCAACACAATAGGATTGTTACTTTTACTGTAAGTTGGCTGGTCTAAAAAGCAGGAGTGTTTATATAATTTACACTCATATCATTTACACTCTCCTAATATAGTAGTTACACCAGGCCAATCCCCAGACAGGCGAGTCAAGTTGCCCCATCACCTATTGATGTCAGCGAGGAGATGTGGCACTCTCCAGGTGAACCAGACACTGAGCCACAGACAATTATAGTTTCACCGAGGAATCCTGGTCCCAGAATTCACACCACAAAATCATGATCTCTTCTGAGCCTTTTTCAAACTCTTTTTATTGATAATTTTGTTTTGCTCATGTTGTTGATTAGTTTTTTGTATTCATAAGTGTTTTTGCAAATAAAACTCTTGTTGTTTGAGACAAAAGAACGCAATTCAGCTCACTTTATCTCCATTTTATAGATATTATGCCATGCACAATGCTACTCTTTGATTAAAAGGGGGTAAATCCTATGAATAAATACATTGTCATATGCAGAAGGAGTCCTACAATGGAAATCTGAACTTTTATCTGACCAGATTCCCTATGAAATGAAAAACCCGTTTCATACAGTTTTGGAGCATTTTTGCACAATTGTACCAAAATCATATGTCCGCCTGGCACACTGCCCACTAAAACCTTTGTGGAACAGATATGATTCAGCTGGTTAAGTCCAGATTTGTTGCAGTAGTCAAGATGTGGATCTATAAAGTCTGAGGCTTCTGCTGTATTTTCAAAAGGGTTTTCATGGTGTTTTGCGGTGTTTAATTCAGAGAAAACTTGGGCTAGGCTGAAAAATGTGAATTTTTTTTTCTTTGTTTAATCACCTGTAAATCCCGTCCCATGGAGCTCTCCATGCTGTTCTTAAGCTAATGTGAAGGACACATGAAGTTTGGAGGTCTGTAGCAATTGACTCTGCAGGAAGTTGGTGATCTGTGTGCCTCAGCATCCGCTGCTTCGGCACCATCAGTTTATGTGGCCGACCATTTCCTGGCTGAGTTGCTGAGTTGCTCAATTTCTTCTACTTTGTTGTAATTCCACTGACAGCTGACTGGGGAATGGGTGGGTGAGCAAATATAATGTATTTACGGTGCAGTTCTGGTTATAAACTCCGATAATATGAAGGAAATGAGGTTCGTCTGAACATAACGAAAGAACATCTGGAATGGCAGTGTCAGAAGAAATGAGAGCTTATTGCAATTAAGATGGAAATTAGAAAATGTAATTCATTTCATTTACTATCTATTAAAAGGTGCTCAAATAAAAGTCAACTGCAGAAGAGAATCTCTCTGATTGTGGAGCGGAAAACTTCAGCAAATTTAACGACTCATTATACTGATTGTTTTCTGGTGCTGAATTGTTCTGCATGAAATTATATGAAATCTATTTGTTCTGGATCTTCTAGTTTTACTAAAACTGAGACACATTCTGCATATTTTCATGTAGGGCTGGACAGTAATGATGCAATATTAGACATTATGATATCTAAAAATGAAGAGCTGCTGTTCTGCAGCCTTCCTGCTCTGTTGGTGGAGAACCTGATGATTAGGAGTCGGACTGCAGGAACTTAAACATGCCGTTTATTTATTTATTCCTTTTATAGCCTAATGAGAGGATTTTATCATAAAAATGCTGTTTTCCAGATTTAAATTGTTAAATAAAACAAAAGCGCTGCAGGAATTTACAAAAGATGTTTCCACGTTAGTCAGGATTTAAAACCCAGAAAAAACGGTGGATGGATGGATGGATAGATGGATGGCTGGATGGATGGATGGATGATCCAGGAACATCAGGATGTAACTTTCCCACCCGATGAAGGAATTAGTCAGTTTACTTGTTAAAATTAATGTTTGAGTGTGATTTATTTTCAGTGATTCTAACGTTTGGATTTCTCACATTTGAAAGACCAGAAGAAGCAGATTTAATGGATAACTAACCAATAAAGTCTAGAAAATTAAAGACAAAAGCTAACAATCAGGTCCTCCATTCACATTCAGGTATAAAAAAAAATTAAATGCATCCCAGCATTGTGTAGGCTTAAATCTTGCATAATGTGATTATAAAGAAATTATTTGTTCAGATAAGTTGTAGGAGGTGAGAATTTTACCACCGAAAGAAGATAAAAAGTGTAATAAGGATGTAAATAAAACACTAAAAACAATCTGAAAACAGAGAGACCGAATATATATATATAAATTTAAAAATGGCAATATCTATAACAAAGCATGGAAATTTTATTTATTTTACATAAATTTAAGGTGAACTCTGACTATTGCAGTTTTAAGGTCATACAGGTAGCCCTGTATGACCTTAAAGAAGAGCTTTTCAGTCCCAGCAAAGATCAACAACGGGAGGTTACTAAACTCCACTGGGACTTTACCTGGGACTACCTTGGTCAGGTGAGTCCAACAAACACGGCAAGAGGGTCTCATGTGAAACAAAGGATGATTATGTGGAAAAACGCTCTTTCCTACTAAGTATGGCGGAGGATCTATAATGCTGTGGTCCGTTTATTTCACAGAGGCCCAGGGGACCATGTTGGGCTCCATGACTTCACGATTTCTTCAGAATACCAGAACATTTGAAATAAAAGCCTTCCTGCCTCTGCATGAAAGCTGAAAATGGGTCGTCTGGGTCAGAAGGATAATGATTCAAAACATGTGGTCACATCTGCACAGCACGGTCATCTCCGTGACCAAACCTAAGACCTGGAGACAGGCTGTGGGCCGAGTTGCGCAGAAAGCCTCAATTAGGAACCCAATCTCTCTGGTGCTATTACCTCCAAACCGGTTCCAGTGCCTGGTTCTGGAGCGCCTTTCTTCTACCAATACAAACTGAGGCCTCCAAAAACTGGAGCTAACACAGCAGCAAACCAGAGGAAAGACCCGATTTAGTCAGGAACTGGGGGCGGGTTCATGGCGACAGTCGGGGTAACATCTGGATTGTTCTGTTCTTGCAGAGCAAAGCAGCCCAGGTAGATGCAGGCAAACAGATTCTCCACATGGAAGGCCTGAAATGCCAAAGCAGAACCCACGAAGAAAGAGAAGAGCAGTCTCTGATCTACCTCAGGTTTTTTTTTTAATCAACCATTTAAATCTATGGATCCTTCACTAAAACACTGAATAAAACAGGCGGAGGATCAAACATTTAACGAATGAGACGTTTATAATGCCCCGGCTATTAATTGGCACCTGGGAGCTGGAAAAGCAAACCGGGTCTTCTATAGAACCAGTTAAGAACCTGGAGGAACTGGAGGAAAAGCCCGGTCCGAACACACAGCGAGACCCGGATCCCGTGACAGGGGAGGAAGCCGGAACCGAACCCACAACCTTCCCACTGAGCCACAGTCACTCCACGACCAGTTTTACTTCCTGTTTCTTAAACCAAACCACTCAGTTTGATCCGGGTCAGACAGAACCGCTCAGAACTTGTTGGTTTACACAGAAACAAACGTTTCCCTCCACAGAGCTTTACGCTGATGCCAAAGAGGCGTGGTGATGGTGTTCCTGCCACAACTGTCCGCCCCCGTCGATCCTTCTCCTGCCTCCACCCCCCCATCAGGCATCTTCTTCTCCTGAGCTCCTTCAGCGACCTCCTCATCCTCAGGAGCCTCTCCATGTTTAAGATGCATCCGTTCTCACACCTTCATGTAAAGGAACATATGAGATCTGTGAGCTGCAGAGAGTGGGCAGCACATGTGCCCATCTGCCAAGAGAGTGGAGGAGGAGGAGGAGGAGGAAGAGGAGGAGGAGGAGGAGGAGGAAGAGGAGGAGGAGGAGGAGGAGGAGAAGGAGGAAGAGGCCAGGGATCAGGTGCCTTAATCTGGATTGACGGTTACGTCACTCCAGCATCACCTAAATCCTCCACGTGTCGCGGTCTACAGGCTTTCTGAATGAACCGGACCGATTCACGTCACTCAACATACATCCACACGCAGCTTCCACGCGCTCCCCAGGCATCCCATAACCCTGCAGCCATGGCAACCGTTGCCATAGCTCCAGCTGAGTCTTTCTGGTGGCACGTTTCCCAGAGGATGCCGTCATACATTTTTCATGGGGGGGTGGGAGGGGGGGGGGCTTACTGTACATACAGTAGATTAGGAGAAATAAACCCCCGCCAAAAATGGCTGCTCAAAAAAATTCAGTTTTTATAGATTTAATATTTCATATATTAAAACATGCAAACCACGGGAAAAACGTGGTTTTCATTCTTTTTTTACTTCCATTACCAACAAAAAAAAAAGAAAAAAAATGGAATTATGTGGTTAATGAAAGCTTTGAGACATTTAGGAGCATTTTTATCTCATTCATGATAAGCTGTGATGACGCCTCAGGCAGATTCTTTCTCAATGAGAGCTGGTCTGGAAACAGATGGTGCTTGGTTCACCTCCAAAGTGATTTTTTTTTAATATTTTCTTTTATTGAACAGTTAAAACCAACAGAGGAAAGACATCAACTATCAAAAGCTTGCAGAGTGGCACAGCGTGTGCCTGGAGGTTAATGTGTGTTTGTATTGAGAGGATAATTTATTTCAAAATAATTTTTCATTAACTTTAAATCAGAACTGAATGCGGATCTCTTGCTCCATCAAACAGAGTTTGGGCGTGATGATTGATGACCAGCTGACTAACATACTTGTTAGTCAGCATACATATATATATATATATATATATATATATATATATATATATATATATATATATATATATATATATATATATATATATATATATATATATATATATATATATATATATATAAATATATATATAACATACATATTACATACGTAATAAGATTAATCCCAAAAAAAACAGCAAAAGTAGAAAAACATCAAAATAATATAATTTAAACTTATTTGCAGTTAGTTTTAAAGAGAGAAATTACTAAATTATTAACTGGATGTCACAACTGAGGACCACAAAGAGTAGAAATAAACCTCGAATACATTAGAAATTGTGAAAGCTAATAGTGAGATCAGCGCAGCAGACAGGGCTATGGGGACATCTTCAATATCAGAAAATCCTGCAATATCAGTTGCAATATATTTCTATTATCCTCTTTGCTCTCTGTCTCCTCTGTGCTTCCATCACTCCGTGACCTTTAGCATTTTAAGCATGTCATTAGTGTCCGGTGTGAACATCTGCTGCCCCGAGACTGAATATTACCTTAGCATGAAAAATGTGAGTTCATAACTCTTGGAATATATTAGCCGACAGCTATTGCTCTCCAAACTGTCTGTTCCGATATGAATATTGCAAATTTTTAACACATGAACTACAGAGACTAAGATACGACAGTAAAAACTTCTACTTTCAGTCATTACCGGTTCTACAGCTGATAACTTTTAATAATCCCTCAGTTTTAACTTTTAACTTCGGCTTCCTGTGACTATCATTGCAGGTTCACTGGATGGCTCAATTAACCAATCAGCTGGAACCCATGCATGCACACGGGGAATATTCAAACCCCAATGAAAAAGGCCCCCAGGGTGGGATTCGGACCAGGGACCTTGTTGCTCCAAGGTCTCCGTTTTAATTTGAGGCTGCTGGGCAGAACGACATGAATGTGGTTCCTTTCAGTAAGGTCAGCAATCAGTGCCCCTGAAGAACTGACCCTTCAGATTAATCAGCAATTAATAACAGACTGATCAATTTTATTTCATGAGACTGATTTTTCATAATTAAATATAATTGAGCAACCTTATCAACTGCTAAACCTCATTCGTGTGTCCTTTCCTTTTTTCGTTTTTCCATTTGAAGCCGGCTGACCGACACGGACCTAAGTGGAGGAGCTCAGCGCCATAGAAACACCCTAAATAATTAATGGAGTTCACCAAAAATGGTATTTTACTGCCGTCGGTGACGAGATTACGGGCAGAACTCACCTGGGCTGCCGCTGCGCAGTCTGAGCGCGTCTGTTCTCCTCCCCCAGCCGGCTGAGGGAGGGTGAGCGGCTCCTGGCCCCCCTCCCCATAGTGCGGACCACCACGTTGCCATTGGGGCTGCCGCTGGGCATCTGCTGGACCAGCTGGGGGGACAGGCTTCGGTGTAAAGCTGAGGAGCCAGGCTGCGAGTGACCCTGCTGGGGGGCCCTGTGTTGGTGGGTCTGGGCGTGTTGGTGCTGCTGCAGATGGGGGGTCCAGTTTCCAGGAGAGCCGTGCTGCTGCTGGTACTGGCTTACAGACAGGTTGTTGTCGCTGTTGGAGCGCAGGAGGACCCGTGGCGCTGACAGCGAGGACGGGGACTGGCCGTTTCCGCTGCCGGAGGACGGACCCCGCCGGCGCTTGGAGTAGGCTGGAGCCTCGCGGAAAGGCACTGCAAAGAAAACGAGACGTTCAGCGACAGAAACTAAACAAACGTGCAGAAATACTGAGAGTCCTGCTGCTTCAGAGCAGCAGAAGGAGGCAGCAGATCAAATGCGTTCATTAACTGATCCGCACCAGTGTAAGAATCCCCATAAAAGATCAGCTTCAGCACTTTTCTGCTCGGCACAATTCAGCTGCGAGTTAAATCATCAAAAATCACCAAGATGGAAAGACCCCAGCACTTTAGTAAAACAACTACTGCCCAGCAGCCTGGGAAGAGTTAGCAGATCATCTCCAAACCCTCTGACCTGCCTCATCCTGCAGAGACGAAGAGAGGAGCACGTCTCAGACAGCTGCCAGCCCTCCCATTGGTGGACGTCCCCGCAGATCCAGCAGAGAAATGACCAAAAGGCCTCAGTCAGCAGGGAAAGGTTAAAGGTCACGACCCTGAACCAGTCTGGTGGCTCAGAAGGGCTGAAGGAGAAAAATTTAAACCTCCAGAGCTTCTTCTGAATAAATGCTGTCCTTTGGACGCCTTTTCACTCTATAGGCAGAATGATTTAACTTTGATTTAACAAAGCTGGTGTTCTGTTAGCTGTGACATCATCAGTGGAGGCAGATCATCCTCTATTACCATCTAACATAGAAAGTACTCCTGGGTCAATGTGAGCTTCTGTGCTTTCTGTGTCTCTGCTCTGTCTTCTCTAAGCCCCAGTGGGTGGAGGCAGATGAGCGTTCACACTGAGCCTGGTTCTGGTTCTGCTGGAGGTTCTCCTCCCTGTTAAAGGGGAGTTTTCCTCTCCACTGTCGCTTCATGCATGCTCAGTATGAGGGATTGCTGCAAAGCCATCAACAATGCAGACGACTGTCCACTGTGGCTCTACGCTCTTTCAGGAGGAGTGAATGCTGCTTGGAGAGACTTGATGCAACCTGCTGGGTTTCCTTATATAGGAAATTTTTTGACCAATCTTTATAATCTGATTTAATTTGACTTTGTAAAGTGCCTTGAGATGAAATGATACATGAATTGGCGTTATATAAATAAAATTGAATTGAACTGAATTGAATTAACCCCATAAGATAGTTTTTTCCCTGCATATAACACAAAGGAACAGACTGTCAGGCATGGAGGTGGAGGGATGGTGATCTGGGCTCGTCTGCAGCTACAGGACCAGGTGGCACTGCAGTCATTAGACTCCTCTGTACACTGAAGCATCTTTGAGTTAATTATGGGTCAGTGTGTCCGACAGCTGAACTGGGTCATCAGAACAACGATCACAAATACAGCAGCTAAGTTTTGACAGAAAATAAGGTGTGACAGAATTAAATGAGAAAAGGTGGCTCTGCAAGCTGTTGGATCCTGGGGAGAAAAATCCCAAAGTATCTCAAAAGCGTCTCCTTTCTTGTCGAAATGACTAAGTTCATGCAAAACAGTAAAACACAAAGAAAAATATGTGCAACTGATATGGTTTTCTTATCCACAAATTATAGTTCCCTCTCCTGAATAAAAAGATGAATGCTTCCTCCGTTTCCTCTGGTACAAATTCTATTAATTCCTCTGATGAAAGCTGCCTTTGTTCATTACTTGTGCTGCTTTGCATCAAGCAGATTTCAGAGGAAAGCTGTCTGAAGACATGAAAAGTCATACTTCACTTCAAACCCTTAGATATTAAAGATATTAAGGAGAACATCACACTTAAAATCTTACAGTATAATTCTGAACAGCCTCAATATTTAACAACCGTCTTCATTGTTCAGCTGTTTTGTTTTTCAGTCGGAATCAGGGGAAAACTGGAGAAGGAACATGAGCCAAATTTAAAACGGAGATATGTCTGACACTATTTCAACCTGCTGCCATGTAATCCTGTGATGAACACAACAGAAACAGCTGTAGTTGCAGGACGGCTGGTTAAAAGTACAGGTACAGCTTAGAAAAACAGAATATCCTGAAAACCCATCCATCCATTGTCTTAGGATCCAGGATAGAAAGCCAGACCTTTCTCTCCTCAGCGACATCCTCCAGCTCATTCTGAGGGACACAACGGTGTTCTCAGGCCAAATGGGACATATTGTCCCTCCAGAGAGTTCTGGGTCTTCCTGGGGTCTCCTCACAGTAGGGCAGAATCAGAAAACCTACAAAGGGAGGCGCCCTGTGGGCATTCTGATTAAAGGCCCAAACCACATCTATAGGCTCCCATCAATGTGGAGAAGCAGTGGCTCTACTTTGAGCTCCCGTTGGAAAACAGAGCGCCCCCCCCCCCTCTAAGGCTGAGCCCGCCATCCTCTGGAGGAAACTCATTTCAGCTGCTTGTATCCAGGATCTCGTTCTTTTGGTCCTGATCCAGACCTTTAGACCGTAGGCGAGGGTCGGAAATTAGACGGACCAGAAAATCAAAAAATCCATCAACATATTGGGTCAAAAAACAAAACAATTGGACTTTTTTTTTTTTTTTTTTCTCGAAGTTTGAAGACGTTTCGCTTCCTCTCCAGGAAGCTTTCTCAATTAAAAAAGTCTGGAGTAATGTGGAGTAGAAAGCTTTATTCTACTGCCCAGCAAAGGCCTTGTAATGGCCTAGATAACATGCAAATTCAACCGAAACAGGTCCACCCCTTAGTAATGGGGAGTCGTTAAAGTCTTCAAACTTCAGAAAAAAGTCCAGTTGTTTTGTTTTTTAATGTTTTTTAACTTTTTTGGAATGACCATGACCTGGATGACTGAGAATCTTCATCAGCAACATATTGGGTCAGAGCCAGCATTACTGCAGACACGGACCGTGGAACCGGTAGGGCCAGTAGGGCCGCGGCCCTACCTACTTTTGATGATCAAACATGTAAAATAATATATATAAATAAAATTAAATTATTCAATAGCTATTTTTTTCAAATGCACAGTAGTCTATGGCAGCAGCATCATTCTCCAATGAGAAAGTGATAAATCATCCCATCTAAAAATGTATTGGCTGATTGTGTCATGTGATGTAAACAAAAGTTTTCCCACATAATTGCAAGCCACCTCCGCACTGCTTATGACCGCCGCTACTTCGTTTGCTTCGTTAGCTTAGTTAGCTTTAAGGCTGTGTCCACTGCAGGTGCTGAGAGGTGTTTCTCGTCCCTCCGTCGTATCAACACCTATCTCAGATCAGCAATGACCCAGAAAAGACTAAATAGCTTGATGTGCGCCCACACACACAGGGATCTTTTGACCATAGTGGATGCTTTGAGGATAGGGACTTCATCCAGCATAATGACAGACGGAGACACTTTTTCGGGAATATTTAGAGCAGGGGTGAGTTTGACTTTTCTTTTTAATGTATTTTTATTCTGTAAATATTGTGTTAGCTGTAATATAATGATTGTAAGTGGAAATAAATCCGGGGCGTGTGTGCTGGAACGTCAGAAAAAAAGTTCAATAAAAATTTGGTGCCGTTTTTAATTATGACATGGCAGACACATTTATCATGCTCAGGGACCACAGCCTATGAGAAAGCAATAAATTCTGGTGTCTAAAAATGGATTGGCTTGTCTTGTGTCATGTGACGCAAATCAGTTGCGTGATCAAGGGGATGCTGGTGTTTTATGTGTATGCGGGCGCGTGCGTATGTGATGGGTAGTGGTATTGGGAGTATTGCCTGATCCACCTTTTTTCCGGTCGTGGACCATGGCCTCAGACTCAGAGGAGCTGACTCTCATCCTGGTCACTTCACGCTCGGCAGTGAACCGCTCCAGTGTGCGCTGGAAGTCATAGATTGAAGACGCTAACACAGGGGTCGGGAACGTATGGCTCGCGAGCCAGTTATGGCTCTTTTGATAATTTCATCTGGCTCGCAGATAAAACAAAATATCACCGCTATTGTTTTCATCCGGGTTTTTCGCGCATGCGCGCCGGACTGGAAGACGGAAGGCGGGCGCAAACAAAGGAAACGACAAGTTCTCGACGTATTTTTCTTCTTTAGATAACGTATCACAAGATCGTTTTAAGAGTAAGTTGATGGTTGATATCGCGACATAGGCACCAGAAACCCCCGCGACCCCATGAGGGATTAAGCGGGTCAGAAAATGGATGGATGTTCACGGACACAGACCGCTCATCAGCAGAGAGGAAGACCCGCCCGGTAGGTTAAAAAAAATTGTTCACAAAGGATTATTTAGGTGTTTTTGTCTTATTAAAATGGGTGAAGGTGTCGGCAACGTTGCAGCGGAAACACAGAAGTACTGGCGCGCGTAAACCAGGGCATAATGCAGCCGCCGGGAGAGGCAGAGCGCAGCTGCAGTCTGCGGCTCTGCTTCTCCCGGCCCCGTCTAGCGATAGCTACCTCCCCTCCGCCGCTATTTCAGTAGAACAATGACCAGTGCAAAATTAAGTTGTATTTACCGGAGATGAAGTGTAGACTGCACATTCTGTCGGGGTGTGATGGCTCCCCCAGTCGACTGGGATCGTGTGCCTGGGTCTTTCTTCATTGAAAATATCCATTTCTTTTGTCTTTCTTCGTCCTTCGGTAAACGAAAGAAACGTACATCCAACGATTTGGAATGCCTCTGTGTGCAACCGGGAGCACAACAAGTCGTAGGCACTGTTTACATTTCGAAAATAAACTAACTAAAAGTACGCTCTAATTCACCCGTTTTGTAATTATAGAATGCGAGAACAGTCCTGTGTTTGCCTACAAGCGGGACCCGGAAGTAGTGCGGACGTCGTGACGCGTGACGTCACATGTGACGTCACGCGTGAACTACCCTATTGGCTCTCACTGAAATGAATTTCCAGATTTTTTGCTTTCATGGCTCTCTGAGTCAAAAAGATTCCCGACCCCTGCGCTAACACAACCACATCATCTGCAAAAGGCAAAGCTGTGATCCTGAGGTTCTCAGACCAGACTCTTCACGGCTACCCTTTGAGATCCTGTTTATGGACGCCATGACAAGGACAGCTGAGTCCAACACCCACTGGGAGCAGCTCTGACTTGGTGCTGAGAATGTGAGCCCAGCTCTAGCTTTGGGCGTGCAGGACTGTAAAAAGCCGCTCAGATAACCCATACTAACACCGTCATAAGCCTTCTCCAGATCCACAGAACACACGTAGACCGGAGAAGCACACTCCCGTGATGCCTCACCAATTCCCTGAGGGTAAAGATCTGGACCCGTATTCACAACGAATCCTCAGACTAAAAAGATTTTTCTTAGAATTTTACCTCGTTAAGATAAACGTTATTCACAAAGCATCTCAGAGATGCTCCTAAAGTGGAAAATGTCAGTGAGGAGGACTTTTAGCGAGCCTCAGAGTCTGAAGAAGGAAGAAGGTGGAAACAGAGAGAGCTGATTGGCTTATTATGTTAAAAACGTGCTTTTATGTCGAACATTTCATCTGAACTCAAAGTGCAACTAAATACAAGCTGTGAAACATGCCGGTAAAAGCGTTGTAAACAAAGAAAATATAACTAAATGTTTGCTGCTAGTGGTTTTACACGATGAGCTGAGAACAGGCTTCACTGGTGGAACTTAAAACCAACTTTAAAAAAATAAGTAAATAAGTAAATTAAAGTGCCTCGAATTATGGTAAAAAAAAATACATTATTGTCTTCATGGAAGCTAAATCATGGAAAATAAAATCCCAAATTCTACAAATTAAATCTCTAAATTGTAAATTTGAATTAATTGATTAAATGGATTTATCATCCAGCTGGGGAACTGTGGAAACTTCACTCTGGATTTTGGGATCTTGATTTCCAAATAAAAAGTGAAAAGAGGACTTTGGACCACCAAGCAACAGTCCAGTTTAGCTGATGCACCTTTTACTACCAGACTTTTTCCTTCCACTCAACTTTCTGTGGGTATGCTTTGACCCAGCACTTTGTGAACAACCAGCTTCTTCAGCAAAGACCCTCTGTGGCTTATCTCACCTGTGGAGGAGGTCAACGACCGTCTTCTGGACATTTGTCCAGTCAGCTGTCTTCCCCATGATGTCGTCGCCCACTGACCCAAAAACGTCTGCAGGTGTTTGAGGTTTCCTGGCTGATTAGGATGTGACGACATAAGTTTCCAATATTTAACTTTTCCACAATATTCAAATTTTCTGAGACGTTGATTTTAGTTTTTTTTTTGTAATCTGCAACCCAATCAAGAAATAAAGGCTTTAAATATTTCTCTTTGTGTGTAAATAATCTATATTAAATACAAATTAATTTTCTGAAATGAGGAAGAAAAATGCTGGACTTTTTACAGTATTCTAGTAAAGAAAGTAAAGAAAACTCAACATCTACCTGAAAAGCTGTTTGAGGATTTCAGGATTTAAAAACAACTAGTATAAATAATGCAAAATTGTTCAACTGACCAGTTTTACGCCATAAAAAATAGATTTCTCTCCCCAACGTGAAAACTGAAGGTTATTCCGACATTAACATCTGTGCAGATAAAGCCTGCACTGATTCACGCTTACACACGCCCTTTAGTAACTCTTTAGTGAGCAACTGCATGTACTACACAATAAAAAGGTTAGTCTCTTTTTTATCATCATTATATTTCACTTTAACTTACACGGCCACAGTTAGAACATTTATTGGCTAAACTGGAGTCGTGGGAACTTTAAAGACCTCGGTTCAGAGTAAAGCCCCCCAGAACCGGGATTAATCAACCTGAGCTGCAGGTTTCTCACATCGATGGAGTGAAAACAACACATAGAAGAGTGAAGGAAAGATTTCTCTTCTGCTCCTTTACTGTAAAGCAACCACAGAGCTAGAGCCACACTGTCCTGCTTACCAAAGCTGAGCACAGGAAGCCTATCTGCTGCGTTAGCCATCCTTTGCGTTTAGGAGCCTTTTCATGCCCAAATGATTTTCAGATCAGAGCTAAGCGATTCAACAAGCAAACATCCTTCTGAGAATGGACTTCATAAAGTTCTGTAAACACTAAAGCACTTTAGTGTGTCTCTGGCAGCAGATCTCAGACTGCTGACTGGCCCCAGCTGCCGGCCACTGCTCTTCATCTCAGCATCATTAGAGTGATTATAAGGATTACACGAGTGTTAACTCTCCTTCTGCCTCCACGGCCCCCTCACACAGAACCAGAACCGGAGCCAGGCTGTGGCACCTCCCTCTGTTAGAAGCCCAGAAGCTAGAGCAGTTCTGAAGCCTGCAGCCACAAAGGGTTGAATAAAACAGCCGTAATGAGAGGCCTGCTGGCTGCACTGTAGCTCCTGCTCTTCGTCTGCAGACCGGCCGGACATCTGAAGGGGGATCGGATGAATCATCATCATCATCATCTTCATCATCATCACTTGGCCAGACTAATATCTGAAGCCTCCCTCCCTCCCTCCCTCCCTCTGCCTGCTGCAGACGTGTTGATGAGGTGCTAACAGCTAATGAGCTCCACATTTCAGAGCGACCGTGTCTGAGCTCGTTCCTGAGGCATGTGTGTTCTCCATGCTGGGTTACATCTCACCCAGAAAAAAGAACCAAGAACCCGCATCAAGCAACATTTAGAAAAACTAGCATAGTAGCTTCCAGGAACATGTAAAAAAAGATCAAAAAGATGAGTGAACCATTTCTCCCCTTCAATAATACCAACGGATGCTGCGTTTTTCTGCCGTGGAGAAGCTTGATCAACTGTGTTAACTACGAGAAGCAACTTGAAAGGTTTCTTCATCTGTGAAAAGAGCAACAGCTAAATGTGCAGGAAGGCGCTCTGCACCCACACCTGACCAGCGTCCAATCCACCAGGTGCATGGCTCCTGCAGCTGTAGATGTCAAATCAAGCTTGTCCACCTTCGCCTTTAAGCCACAGATAAACCTTTTATAAATCACGCCGATCATAAGCGGCTGATCGTTCTTTTCTCAGCCCCAGAATCGATCGAGTTGACTGTAATGCTTTTTTTATGTCTGTGTCTCTCAACAGGCTTCACTTGGTCCAAAATGTGGCTGCAGGTCTTTTAACTGACACCTCCAGAGCTGAGCTCATCACCCCTGTTAAGTCCTCCCTACACTGGCTGCAGGTTTTAAATTTTTATTTTTCTCTTCTTTAAGGGGACAGTGTGTAACTAATTTGGCTTTTAATTAGCAAAAATCAATCTTTTCTAAATACATATTCTGGCAAAGTCTAACAACCTCTCATATAAAATGTAAGCGTTCTCATAACTTAGAATTAGTAGTTTATAAATACATAGGTGTCAGTGCACCCACTGGGAGGCACCATGTCGTTATTTCTGATTTCAGAAGCTGAAAGGGGAAAACTTGTCAGCCAGACACGTTTTCCTCTATCTGTCTTCTAAATGAAGATCTGCTGTCAGTGGAGGAAGAGTTTAAACAAGCAAAGACGACCGTAGATCACTCTATTTGCTGTTTTCTGTTAAAATGGAGGACCATCCATACTCTCTGCCTAGTGAGAAGGAAGACAGAGTAACCAAAGAAAAAGTAATAACTGGAAGAAATTAGAGTCTATATCGGTGCAGCTATTATTACCAGGTGGAGCGGAGGTTGCAGCTTCCTGCTGTACACGTAAGCTGATTAAATAAAACAGTGACATTTATGTTAGAAACAGGGAAGTGTGGGCCAGCAGCTACTCTGTCCTCCCAGCAGAAATGACTAGTTTGTCTTCTCTCTTCCTCTCAGGCAGGATGTGGAAGGGCGGAGGGATATTTGAGCTGACCGGATCATGCCGTCTGGAGTGCAGCAGCGAGAGCGGGTCTCTTTACTCGTGTTTATAGTCGCTTTTTTAGAGCCGAAATAAGTGACTGAACTGTCAGAAATGAGCCCAAAGAAACATGACTCATGGAATTTACAAGTCATTTTTAAAATAAAATAAAAAACAAGCGGACTTGGCAACAGTGCCAAAAGCCATTTCACACGATGACTCTAGCTATTAGCTAGTAGCTAATGCATGTAGGACAAGTTTCAGATTGTCACATTTTGACACTCTGAGGCTTCCGCAGAGGTTATTTGTCCCTTGTACTTCATTTAAAGCACCACTAGATATGTGAGTACTAGTTATGGAGTTCTGGTACCAAGCCTCGCTCTGGTACTATTTCAACCTCAGGACAAAGTTTTAATGAGACTGAAGTAAAAAATAGGCTGTAACTGAGGAAAAAGTGAAGCAAAGTTCCAGGTTATTAAAATTCACACCAGATGTCGGTAACAAACCAAGCAATCCACACACGCAAAGAAATCTTAAATGTTTTGCTTGATGAAATAGATCGAGCATAGATAACGATTGGACCGACACAAAAATCCCAGAAACCCCTTTAAATCTTTCAGCATTTAGAAAACAGTTCTCCAAAACTCTCTGTGTAAAATCAGATGGTTTAGTCTTAGTTGATGGCCTATAAAAAGGTTTCTCATTAGTAAATGACCACACCAGTAAAAACAACTCTCTGCAGACCTTTACCACCTCAGTGGTTTAAACCTGCTAATGGCGCGGATTACAGATGCATTTAAAACTTCCAGGGTGGAACATGATCCATTTGGTATTATTTTACATAAACCAGTCCATAGTCGTATTATTCTTATCATTATGAAAACATGTGGCTCAAGTTCTGGAAACTGCTGATTTGTTTCTGCTTTTTCTTATCAGCAGTTCTTTCTTTAAATCTAAATTAGGCGCTTTATCTGGATCTATGAAAAACGTTAAAGTATCAAGAAAATAAAATTAAACGAAGAAATCAAATCAGGTCAGTGTGACTGATTGAACTCACAGTCCAAAGTTCAATTCAATTACATTTTATTTATATAGCACCGATTCACAACATGTCGTCTCAAGGCACTTTTTGATTGGCTCGCGGACTTCCTGTTTGCGGTAAGGCGTATTCTGTCACTTCCTGTTGTTGCTGTGTGAACGACGGAGCTTTGCTCCAGGCTCTCTCGCTTTTTATCTTTAAACCTCTTTGCTGTAACATCTGTTTCCAAACATAAGCACTTTTAAAACATTGTCTGTGGCTGCTCATCACGTTTGGGAACTCCTCGTGTTTCACACGGTTTGTTCTTTGGCGTGATAATAGGGCGTTAGCCTAGCTTTAGCCTAGCGTTAGCCTAGCGCTAGCCAAGCCTTAGCCTCATAATGGCTTCTCCGTGTCTGACTAAGTCTCCTATGTGCTGCTGTCTGTGTCAGATGTTCAGTTATTCCTCTGCCTCCTATAGTGATGATGGTACATGTAATAAATGTAGTGTTTTTGTAGCTTTGGAGGCGAGGGTGTCAGAATTGGAGACCCGGCTCCGTGCTGTTGAAAAACCAGCTGATAGCCGCTCTTTTGCTAGCGCGGAGCCGCATAGAGTAACTTCACGTAGCGAACCTAAAGCAGTAGCACCCGAGCAGCCTGGTAACCAGGCTGGCTGGGTGACAGTTCGTAGGAAGCATAGCTCTAGATTACAGACCCCAGATCACCACCAATCCATCTGCGTTTCTAATAAATTTTCCCCTCTGAGCGACAATCTCGCCGAGGAGCCGACCTTAATCATTGGCAGCTCCATAATGAGAAATGTGGCACTAAAGAAACCAGGGACCATAGTTAAATGCCTACCAGGGGCCAGAACAGGCGACATAGAATCCTACCTAAAACTACTGGCTAAGGATAAGCGTAAATACCGCAAAATTGTTATTCACGCTGGCGGTAATGACACCCGGTCACGCCGATCAGAGGTCACCAAAGTTGGTGTTGCTTCGGTTTGTGAGTTTGCTAAAACTATGTCGGACTCCGTAATTTTCTCTGGTCCCCTGCCTGATCTGACCAGTGATGACATGTTTAGCCGCATGTCATCATTCAACCGCTGGTTGTCTAGGTGGTGTCCAGAAAACGACGTGGGCTACATTGATAACTGGAGAACTTTCTGGGGAAAACCTGGTCTGATCCGGAGAGACGGCATCCATCCTACTTTGGATGGTGCTGCTCTTCTTTCTAGAAATCTGGCCGGATTTATTAGTTCTCCTAAACGCTGACAACCCAGGGTCCAGACCAGGAAGCAGAGCCGTAGTTTAACACACCTCTCTGCAGCTTCTGTACTGTTACCCACCCATTATCCTATTGAGACGGTGTCTTTCCCACGGCCAAAACTTAACAGATCAAAAACTGATCTAAAAGGAACAAATCATAAAAACCTAATAAAAATCAATATGGTTCACCTTGAACCTAAAAATAAAATAATAAAATGTGGTCTATTAAATATAAGGTCTCTCCCTCCAAAGACTTTGTTAGTTAATGAATTAATTTCTGATAATCAGATTGATTTGTTTTGTCTCACAGAAACCTGGCTACAAGAGGACTACGTTAGTATAAATGAGTCAACCCCCTCCAGTTATTCAAATTTCCACATTCCCAGATCTGTGGGAAGAGGAGGAGGAGTGGCAACTATCTTTCAGTCTGATTTATTAACTAGTCCCAGGCCAACTAATAATTACAGTTCTTTTGAACATTTAACCCTCAGTTTCCCTCATCCAAACTGCAAAGCAATAAAACCTCTTCTGTTTGTTGTTTTGTATCGTCCACCAGGCCCTTACACTCAGTTTTTGGATGAGTTGTCAGATTTCTTATCTGATTTGGTGTTAAATACTGATAAGGTTATTATAGTGGGTGATTTTAACATCCATGTTGACACTGAATGTGATAACCTTAGTGTAGCCTTTAAAACTATCCTAGATTCAATTGGTTTTGCTCAAAATGTGCATGAACCGACGCACTCTCGGCTCCATACTTTAGACCTTGTGCTGACATATGGCATTGATTGTGAAGAATTAACAGTATTTCCTCACAACCCTGTCCTGTCTGATCATTTTTTAATAACATTTGAGTTTAATCTAACTGAATTCTCCACCCCCAAAAGAGGGTTCCATTATAGTAGATTTTTATCGGATAATGCTGTATCAAAACTTAAAGAGTCTGTCCCCTTCTTAATATCCTCAGTATTGCAGAAATGCCCTGTAGATGGCAGCATTGCTGTTTCTTCCCATTCACAAATCGATACCTTTGCTAACAATGTGACTTCCTCATTGCGTTCTGCATTAGACAATGTAGCTCCCTTGAAAAAGAAGGTGATTATTCACAGGAAGCTGGCTCCTTGGTTTAATTCAGAGCTGCGTTCCTTGAAGCGCAATGTTAGGATATTGGAGAGAAAATGGCGCTCTACACACCAAGAGGAATCCTACTTAATCTGGAGGGACAGACTATTGTTGTATAACAAGACCCTCCGCAGAGTTAGAGCAGCATATTTTTCATCATTAATTGAAGAGAATAAAAATAATCCTAGATTTCTCTTTAGTACAGTTGCCAAACTTACCCAGAGCCACAGCTCTGTTGATCCATCCATTCCCTTAGCTCTCAGTAGTAATGATTTTATGGGATTCTTCATAAATAAAATTGATGCCATTAAAAATAAAATAATTGGCATCCTCCCAAACATGATTACCTCGTCCTCAGTAAGTGAGGCAGCATTGGAGGAATCTTTAGAATCTGCGCAGTGTTTGAACTGTTTAGAAGCAGTAGAGCTTTCTGAGCTATCTAAAATTTTAGCTTCATCTAAACCTTCTACCTGTATGTTAGACCCAATCCCAACCAAGTTGTTTAAGGACATATTCCCTTTGGTCAGTGGCACTATTTTAGACATGATTAATCTATCCTTAGTAAATGGATATGTACCACAGGTTTTGAAAGTAGCTGTTATTAAACCTTTACTTAAGAAACCTTCTCTTGATCAAGATGAGTTAGTAAATTACAGACCTATATCTAATCTTCTTTTCTTATCTAAAATTCTTGAGAAAGTAGTTGCTAATCAACTTTGTGAACATTTACAAAGTAATTACCTACTTGAGGAGTTTCAGTCAGGCTTCAGAGCTCATCATAGCACTGAAACAGCTCTGGTGAAGGTCACTAATGATATTCTCATGGCCTCAGATAATGGACTTGTGTCTATACTTGTCCTGTTAGATCTCAGTGCTGCGTTTGATACAGTTGATCACAATATTCTCCTACAAAGACTTGAGCATACTGTAGGGATTAAGGGGAAAGCATTAGGCTGGTTTAAATCTTATCTGTCAGACAGATTCCAATTTGTTCATGTTAATAATAAATCTTCCTCAAACTCTAGGGTCACTTGTGGAGTACCACAGGGTTCAGTCCTTGGACCAATTCTCTTTACTATATATATGCTTCCGATAGGCAAAATTATCAGACAGCATGGGATTAATTTCCACTGTTATGCTGATGATACTCAGCTATATTTATCCATAAATCCTGATGAATCCAATCAATTACTTCGACTGCAGTCATGTCTTGATGACATCAAAAGCTGGATGACTTTAAATTTCCTGCATCTAAATTCTGACAAGACCGAAGTTTTAATCTTTGGGCCAGAGTCCTCAAAAAATAAACTTCTTAACCAATCACTTAATCTGGGTGGCATTAAACTGGCCTCTGGTAATAAAGTAAAAAATCTTGGTGTTATTTTTGACCAAGACATGTCATTTAAATCCCATATTAAACAGGTTTCCAGAGTTTCCTTTTTTCACCTCCGGAATATCGCCAAAATTAGAAACATTCTGTCCAGGAGTGATGCTGAAAAACTGGTCCATGCATTTGTTACTTCAAGGCTGGACTATTGTAATTCTTTACTATCAGGAAGTCCACAAAATGCAGTTCAAAGCCTTCAGCTGATCCAAAATGCTGCAGCAAGAGTTCTGATGAAAATCAACAAGAGGGATCATATTTCTCCAATTTTAGCTTCCCTTCATTGGCTTCCTGTTAAATCAAGAATATAATTTAAAATTCTTCTTCTAACGTATAAAGCCCTTCATAATCAAACTCCATCATATATCAGAGCTCTGATTACCCCGTATGTTCCTAACAGAGCACTTCGCTCTCAGACTGCAGGTCTGCTGGTGGTTCCTAGAGTCTCTAAAAGTAGAATGGGAGGCAGATCCTTTAGCTATCAGGCTCCTCTCCTGTGGAACCAACTCCCAGTTTTGGTCCGTGAGGCAGACACCCTGTCTACTTTTAAGACTAGGCTTAAAACTTTTCTTTTTGACAAAAATTATAACTAGTGACTCATGTTACTCTCAGCTACCTTTGTAGTTTTACTGCTGTAGGCTTAGGTTACTGGAGTATATCAGGATCTAATTTTCTCACTATATTGAGTTCTACTGTTCTTCAATTATGCATTATGTGTTGTCATTTCTGCTTTAACTTTCTGTTCTCTCTCTTTTCTCTTCATAGTAGGTACACCTGGTCTGACGTTCTGTTAACTGTGACATCATCCAGAGAAGACGGCTCACCCGCTACTACCATCTAATGTAGAACAGATTACTAGATCAATGTGTGCTTCTGTGCTTTTTGTCTCTCTTGTTGTGTCTCTGCTCTGTCTTCTGTAACCCCAGTCGGTCGAGGCAGATGACCGTTCATACTGAGCCCGGTTCTGCCGGAGGTTTTTTTTCCCGTTAATGGGTGGTTTTTCTTCCCACTGTCGCTTCATGCTTGCTCAGTATGAGGGATTGCAGCAAAGCCATGTACAATGCAGATGACTCTTCCTGTGGCTCTACGGTTCCCCAGGAGTGAATGCTGCTTGTCGGGACTTTGATGCAATCAACTGGTTTCCTTATATAGGACATTTTTGACCAATCTGTATAATCTGACCCAATCTGTATAATATGATTGAACTTGACTTTGTAAAGTGCCTTGAGATGACATGTTTCATGATTTGGCGCTATATAAATAAAATTGAATTGAATTGAATTGAACTTTATGAAATCAATTCAATCAAATCCTCCAGACAGATTGGTCAAAAAAGTTTCTTATCTAAGGAAACCCAGCAGATTGCATCGAGTCTAGGACTAAAATTAAGAAAAATAGAAATCGAAAAAGCAAAAATCTAATTTATAAGTAAATAAAACAACAATGTTAAGTTATTTTTCTTCCTTTTATCAACCTTAATGAAAACACTGTTAAAGTTAATCAGATCACAGATCAGGGGAGTCTGATTAAATGAATAAAGATGAATAAAGAGATCTGCGTTCTTCTTTCCTGGCCAGTAATTTTAATTCCTATAAGTAAAATCTGATCCATCCATACGTCATTACCCCCCACCGTCGGGGCTGATGTTTAGAGAAGCAGCAAAAACAGCTATTATTTCTTCAAAAGGGAAGATTTTAACAAGATATCCCAACAGTGTTGTTATGCAGTCATCTGCAGATAACCCTAACCCTGGACGGCGACAGGCTGCCGCAGCTAAAACCATCGTTAATTTAGGCCAGAGCTGAAGAATCTGCAATTAAAGTGCTTCAGAGAAACGTAACCCAGCGCCCTGAAGTCGCTTCACACGCAGGAAGTCTTTGCTGTTGGGAGGTCGGCTGTCCAGACAAGAAGATATTCAGCGTAAAAAACAAAAGAAAACAAAATTTTCACCGTGCAGAGAAGGGGATGCCATCTCTGTGTCCCTCATGGGCCGCTAGGACTCAGGTCGATCATGTCTGGAGTATTTTTACAGGCATCTACCGAATGAAGGGCAATGTAGGATTAAAACAGTGACCTTGTAGAGGGAAAGATCACAGCAGGTTTTAAAACACAGGCTCCTGATCGCCTGTAGGCCCTATAAGAGTAGAAGATGAAGCGACCAGCTCACTGGAGCTTTAAATCCAGGTAGTGACAGGGTTATTCCTCCTTTTAAAGCGCCGTGCTGCAGCCATCACACGCATAATTCCTACAATGTTTCCAACAAGGAGGACAGTTCAGGTTCAATGGTGGTTAAATATATTCAGATAAATTGGGCTGAGATAATGTGAGATGAAGCAGAATCACTTTTAGGAAAGCGTGCAGAACATGAGGGATCCAGCAGAATCCTCACAGCTCAGCCTGGTTTTAGGGTCAACATGAAACAACTCAGGGTGCAGGTGGGATTATTTACAGCTGAACAGAGGACGTTACAGTTTTTCTGATCATTAGTCATAATCCACATTGGTTCCCTTCTTCTTCAGCTTCTTTAGTTTTTGACCATTTATTTTTCTTCTGTAATAAACAGTTTGCAAAATGCTGAAATTTAGCAGGATCACATGCAGTCATCTTCAATAAATTAGAATGTTATGGTAATATTAATTTATTTCAGTAACTCAGTTCACTAAAGGAAAGACAACATATAGAAATATAACTGAGACTGATGATGTTTTACAGCTGTTATTTCTGTTCATTTTCCCAGCTTCAGCGAATAAACACACAGCATTTAAGATGAGAATATTGCATCAGACCAATAAAAAAAGGAACATTTTTGATGCAGAAATGGAGGCTTATTGAAAATTCTGTTTCATACTGACGAGGGATTGCTGCAAAGCCATGGACAATGCAGACGACTGTTCACTGTAGCTCTACGCTTCTCCAGGAGTGAATGCTGCTTGTCGGGACTTTGATGCAATCAACTGGTTCCCTTATATAGGAAATTTTGACCAATCTGTATAATCTGATTGAATTTGACTTTGGAAAAAGGGCTTGGGATGACATGTTTCATGAATTGGCGCTATAGAAATAAAATTGAGTTGAGTTGTTTGTCTGTTCAAAAGGTGCTTTTAATGTGACAAACAAATTCTAATTTATTGAATATGACTATATTTAAACGTCTAATTTCCTTTAGCTAATTTAACCTGACATTAAACAACTCTGACATAGCAGCACGTTGTTCAGTCAGCAGAAGGGAAAACTGAATTTGACAAATTTTTATGAGCACAAATACGTATTTTTGACGTGACGTTTCTTTCAATTCAGCCTTTTGTTCTGATCTAAGTTAGTTAAGGATTTAAGTGATAAAACCAACTCAGGGCCGGGCCTCAGTATGTACAAATACAGAAAATTATCCAGATAAATGCATAATTTCTAAAACTTTAATGTGATGCACAACATGCCATCATAGATTATGCCTGTTATAAAGAAACCGTTGACAGAAAAGTGAAAATATTCATTTCTTTGTGTCCCTTTTATAACTGTTGTCTACATCTGGCGACACGGGGATCACGTTTTGATGATCAGGCCAACCTTTTCTGCCATTAATGTGGAAGACAAAGAGGAATGCAGTCTGATGGAGTTACAGCGCATCAGAGAGTCTGACAGGCGGTGGTTAACTCTGACAACAGACAGCTTGTTGTTTGCCTCCTGTCACCTAGCTGTCAATATCAGCTGGAATTTAAAGCAAATGTGAGGAAGATTTGTGGGGCCTTTATTTATTCTCCATTAACAACAGCTTTTAGCTGCAGAATCAGGATTTCTTATTGTCATTATTATCAGTCATTGTAGAAGTTCCTAAATTAACAAAAAAACTACTGGAATCTTCCAGGTTCAGTTTAACTTGCGCACACCTGATAAAATCACTGCATTATCCATTTAAATGGAATGCATCTTTATCCTGAAAAATAGTGCAATCTGTGATTATTAGAGTGATTTCTAGAGTGATTCTTTTCAAGCTGTATGCAAACGAAATTTCATTCTGTACACACTTTGTGAATACAAAATGACAATAAAGATGTGTATCTATCTATCTATCTATCTATCTATCTATCTATCTATCTATCTATCTATCTATCTATCTATCTATCTATCTCTCTCTCTCTCTCTCTCTCTCTCTCTCTCTCTATATATATATATATATATATATATATATATATATATATATATATATATATATATATATATATACATGCAGTATATATTTCCAATTTGTTCTCAATGAAGACATTTTAAATATATAAGCAAATAAAACAAAAGGCTTTTGTAAACATGTATATATCCAGTGTTTATATAAAAGAGGAAGCCTGGCATGGATCTGGTGTTCTTCAGAGAAACATCCTGGGGGAAGAAACTGTCTGTCTGGCAGCTGGTTTTAGCACACAGCGCTCCATAGCGCCGCCCTGAAGGTAAAGGTCTGAACAGTTTGTGTGTTGGATGTCCAGCTGGACTCCAGCTGGGCGCCTGTGATCTCCTTCAGATGCTTCAACACAAGTCGCTCGGAGGATTTCGTATCCACCGACGTCAGGGTGACAGGTCTGGAGTCATTTAACTCTGTCATTCTTGTTTTCATATGCAAAAATATTCAGGCACATTCTGTACACTTGCACATTTGTTAAAACCAGATTATGTCATTTTTAATTATTGTACAGTACTCCTCATGTTTGTCATTACTGCACAGCAGATTTTATCTTTGTGTGTATCTACGCGCTTCCACTTGTCTGTCACGCTGCTGGTACATCTACATTTCCCCACCGAGGGACTATAAAGGATATTTTTATTCCATATTTACAGTAACGTTACTCCATCCAGTCCCTATCAGTGTTGATAGGGCATAGATTTGAGTCTTTAAAATAGCTCTAGCCTTGAAAATAAATTGGGTTGACATATTTACTGTGGTCACCGGTTCAGGAGCTATCATGACTTCAAAGAATGATAAATAGCTTGTACTCTTTAACTAGTCCGACGACCCAAAAGCGCTTCACACAACAAACAGTCATTCACCCATTCTCACTCTGACGGTGGTGAGCTATGTTAGCAGCCACAGCTGCACTGGGGCTGACTGACAGAGGCGAGGCCGCCATACATCAGCGCCACTGACCACCTCCATTAGCCAATTCATTATGTTGCCCAAGGACACAACGACTGAGACCGTTGAAGCGGGGATCGAACCGGCGTCCCACCAATTGCAGGATGAACTCCCTAACTCCTACGACCTGAATTAAGATAAAACCAATGTTTTAACCTACTAATCGCTGTTATTGCCCTTTACGACCTCTTTTATCCCACTCATGCTCTCCATCCCTTTGGAAGATCCTTTATTCCCTTTTTAAATCCTCATAAGTCATATTGATGCTTTTCCATCCCACTCATCCTCCTCATCTCCCTTAATGACCCTTTTTACACTCCTCTTTATCCATTTATGACTCAGCCTCTACAGTTCTCTTTAGAACCTCTTACCATCCCATTGACGCTCTTTATTCATCTATATGACATGTTTTAACCACTCATTTTCATCACGTTAATATTTTACCTGTTTTTCCACTTCTTTACAACCCTTTCCTGTCCCACTCACCCTCACCATTAGATTCTAAGCCATCATTCACATAAAACCCCGATTCAACCCACACATCTTCCTCCTGCTTTTTAACTTTTCATCTTATTTGTCCTTCTCATTTATTACAACTCCTTTTTACCCCCTTTATTGTCTTCATTGTTACATTCTTCACATCTTATCCCACTAATTCTCCCCTTTTACTTTATAACCACTCCCATTAACACCTTTTTCTTTCAATTCCTTCTCCACATTTCTCCCTACAACCCCTTTTAATCCCACTCATCCTTCTTCAGGAGACTTTATAACCTATTTTATTCAGATACATTTTCTTCTTCCAACATTCAATGTTTTTTTTTGCCCTACTCATTCCACTCATTTCCCTATTCTCACTATAACCCAATTTCCTCCCACTCATCTCTTTGTGCCATCTCATCACACTCATTCTCCACACCCATTCTTCTCATTCTTCTCTACTTCACCTTCAGTGTCAACCTGTAATCCATTCATTCTCCTCATCCCTTTTTAAAACTTGTTTTTATCAACAGTTTACATCATCTGTATACCTATTTTCAAAAAACTTCTCTACTTTCTCACCATTCTCTGGTAAATTCAAGTGGATTTACAGTAAAATAAGTTAGTCTCAGTTACAGAACAGTTTTTAAAGTACCATCTGAGGGATTTTAAGACAGGGAGACCATTTGCCAGCTCAGTTGCCCCAGATCATAAAGCTCAACTGTCTGATTCAGCTACACTGTTCCTTCTTTAACGTTAATTAAAGCAGCGAACCAACAACATCACGTTGTGGTTTTTTATATATACAGTATATACAGTATATACAGTATATATATATATATATATATATATATATATATATATATATATATATATATATATATATATATATATATATTAATGTCTTAAAGAAGCTTTTTAAGATTGCAATCATCTTTTAACATTGTGTTTATTCTGTCCTTATGACTTTCTGGTGAGGAACAATGACTTACGGGAACAAATGATCTCATTTTATAAAATTCCCAGAATCCAATGACTCGCATTCATAAGATGACAGATGGGTAACTTGGTTATCTGTTAGTAGCATGTCAGCGGTGACGCAAAAGACTGATGATTCAGAAGTCCCTGGAACCTTGGTTAATTGCTTCATAATAGCTGTTAACAGTTTTCTGTGTTTTTCCTGAACAACAGAGGGCGATTTCAGATTTAACCATCTTTTTATGAGCAGAGATGAAGCGAAGCTTAAGAGCCACAGCGTCAGAAAGGTGTAAAAACTGTTATTCTTTACACCTTTAACTGTTAGAGAAGCTTTAAAAGCCTCCCAGCAAAAACAGTCGAGGAGATCAGATGTGCTCCGAAACCCTGGAATACAAGATGTGCAACTCTGCAAAAAAATAAAAATCTTCGATAACGGCAGAGATTGAAACTGACTTTTAAATACTGCTAAATGCCAGAATTCCCTTCACTGTTGCAGATTCTTATTTTCCCAAAATAAGGCTCCGTTGAACTCATCAGTTTCACTTAAGCTTGTGGTTCTTGAGCAGAAAACAAATTCAGCTCATATTAACATCTTCAGCTGCTACTTGAAGCCCCATCTAGAGCAAATCAGTAAAGCCTCCCTATTTACCCCCCGAGCCGCTGAGTCTCTTTCTTCACCTAAAATAGAATATTATAAAAATAACATAAAATGCCTGAAATAACTGCATGCATAGGCATCCCTATAGAGTCCAAATCCGTTGGGAAACCCTCCATATAGGCGCCAGAGCCGCTGATCAGCTCTGCCTGCTGCTTTCATTGAGCGGAAAACAGACCCTGCCAGCTTTGTTTCACACATATCCAGATGGACGGGCTGCTCTGGTTCTGTTCGGGTGAGGGGCGAAGACACGGACTCGTATACATGTGGGTGTTCTCGCTGAGCCGGAGTCCTATTTTCCATCTCTGACCCATAAACTACTCCCCTGCCGGTCCCCTCCTCCTCCTTTTCTCTTTTCCTTCAGAAAGCCGCACCGACCTTCTTACATCCTCACAAAGACACTCCAATCAGCACAGTTGGCGTTTTTAATCAACCACAACCCCGCTCGTTCAAAGTGGCTGAACATCGCTCCATATTCAGTTCAAGTTAAGCCAACTCTGCATGTCCGGCTGCTGCTTGCCGCCTGGTTTGGAAAGTGGGAAAAGAGCAAGCGGGACAGTGCTCTTACCTTCCTTTTTTAAGGCGTTGATGATGGACTTCATTGCTGCTTCGCTGCTCCTCCAACAGGACTTTCAGGAAGCCGGAGTTTCCCCTTCAGCACCGCGGACAGCGACGGCTCCTCCGCGGCGTTCGGGGCACATGATCCCGCTTGCGCCTTCCTGCCACCCGCCTGCCTTAAACCTGGCGCGAGGCATTCCACCGAAGCGAGCGCGTGCACGTAGCCCCGCCCATTCCCCCCCCCCCCCCCCCCCCCCCTTTGCTTTCTCACCCGTGACGGCGGGAGAAAGTGATCTGCGCGGCGCAGACTGAAAGTCACAATGTTTCCACGGAGGAGGCGCAGAAAAGAGGATCAAATATTTGGGCCAAAGATGAAGAGTGTTAAATTTTTTACCTCATCAACTTAAACTTTTTTTCTATATACTGGTCGCCATACACAACGCAGTGGACTCATTTCTAATGGGCCGTTTTATAGCAAATATAGGTTAAATACCATAGATGTAAAAATAAATAAATAAAAATAAATAAAAACTTTTACAGAGCTTCAATAGAAAGCAATTTATATCTCAGGGTAACAGTGTGGTATGAGAGTCACATTAAATAAAAAAACTAAAGATTTAAAAACGGCTTATTTCCAAAAGCTGGGAGAGTTGTCGCCCCTTGCTGAGAGGTTTGTGGTCTGTTACATTTTCCAGCACGTCTGGCTGTACATCCATCCATTTACAGTTCTGTAAATGAAGGCTTAAAAGTATTGCACAGTATTTACTGCAGTATTTACTTTTTATCCCTTGGTAACATTTTATTGTTTTTAATGTTCAGAACCCTGAGTCTGCAGTGGTATTATAAAAAAAGTTTAAAATAATGTCCCTATCGTAACACGTGGTAAAAATAAAGTTTATTGATGCAGGGGCAGAGCGAAAAGGGTGTCCAGAGAAAGTTTGTCGGTTTGGGTGAGAGGACAGGTCACCAATCAGCAGTGCCTCCTCAGGCCCGGCAACATGCGTTTCATGGACCCCAGTTTGAGGGCCGCTGCTTTAGAGTGACTAATTAAAGGTGACTTAACACCCAACAGTCACGTTTCTGGGCTATGAGGGGATGCTGGAGCACCCAGAGAGAACCCACATATGCACACGGAGACCATGCAAACGCCATATAGACACAAACCCAAGACCTTCTTGCTGCAAGCCACCAGTGCTACCAACTGCACCACCTTTCAGCCCACTTTCCCTTTCTGTTCCCTTTAGATGTGCGTAATCATCAGCATATAAAACCGCCGTAGTCCTGCTCTGTTTAACACCTCCGTAGGGACTTTTTAGATTTAGGTGAGTACGGTTCCTTTACAAAGAAAAAAAATAAAGGTTTCCATTGATTATTAATGAGGGAATAAATGATTTGGGTCACAACATTGATTCAGACCTTTTTTTTATGTTTAGCTCTTTCCTGAATGGAGCTAAATCTTAATCCAAACATGAATGCAGCAAAAATTTAATTGCTCCTCCAGGTCTGAAGCCATGTTCCTCAGCAGGCAGGAAATCCATCTTTGTGTTGGACGTGAGTTGCTGCTGCAGGTAAGATTTAAGTATCTTGTTGAGAAGTTGGGGTCAAACGGAGCAGAAGGATGCTGTGATGTGGCTGCTAGCCGGCCGAAACCATGAACCATGGTCAGCGTTCCAACCTTCACCTTTGACCGTGAGAACTGACCAAAAACAGTGATGGGTTCTTTGGATGTCAGTTAAGGATAAGGTTGAGATTCTTTGATCATTTCTCACTGGGAGGAGACCTCGAGTCAGAACCTGGAGTCACTGGAGAGATTCCCAGTCATGGCGGGCTTAGAAATGCCTCAGTGTACCTCCAGAGAAGGAAGCTGGGGAAAGGGAAAGGAAAGTCTCTGGATCTCAGCTAAAAATCTTTAAAGACATCTGGGTTCCTGAAAGACGCCAGGAGGAAGAGCGATAATCGACCCACATCATAAAGAGAAGTGTGTGCAGCAACAAACACCGTCAGTATTCATTCGACAGAGCTGAAAAAACAGAGTAATAAAACAATAGATACAGTGTAAAGATGCGTTCTCAACTTCATCACCTCCTCTGCTTGCACCTCAACTAAGAAGGGCTAAGGAGCCATGAGAGGAGGTGAAAACAAGCCTCTAAGAATCGAAGAAGAGAAGTGAGAAGGAGGCGAAGCCAATGTAGCAGACGGATACTTTGATTAACTGCAGACGAACAACAATTCAAAGGAAGAGAACATTCAGTTTATGGTTTAACCCACTAAGACAAAAGCAGAAACAACCAGGTGAGTTGAAACAGGAGCAAAGAAAACACAGAATCTGAATCAAAGCATGAGACACATTCAGAGGAAATCTGATGAGAAAGCAAAAGAAAAGAATCAACCAGCCATCACGGGTCGACGTGAAATAAGCAGTTTAGTTTTTAAAAATGTGCAGAAGCCAAGGATGCTGACGTTTATTTGCTTTGGGTTTGCTTTTCCATCAGAGCGTTACCAACCTACATTTATCTCAGGGATACATCCTGCAAAGTCACGCTGTGATCATGGGAGGAAAACGGTTTGTTGTGCAGGGATTTGTCTGGGTTCTGGTTCTGGTTCTGTTCTCTGATCAGGCTGCCTGCGACGAACACCACAAACTGACGACGTGCTTCTCTCTGTTCTCTGCAGTCAAACGGTAAAGTGTCAGATGCAACTAAACTCCCCCCCCCCCAACAGCTTTCACTGTTTAGGATACAACGCTGCCATTCTGCATCAGGACATGCAGTTGGTCGGGGACTTCTGAATTTCTAAGAATGAAATCTGACATTTCTATTTGATTTTTTTTTTAACTCCGGAAACTCTGGAAATACCTGCTTGTTACTTCTGTTCATCAAAGATGGCGGCTCGTTGGTGCGACTTTCTCAACTTTAATCAATTGTCTCTACTACCCAGAAGACTGATAAAAAAGCTTTGGGGGGTTTTAGTATCACTTGTGAAAATGTGCTTTTAGCCTGAAATAGCAGAATTTATTCACATAAAAAAAAATGTAATCCGTTTGTGAGAATGATGACAAACCGGCTTTCTCTGACGACCTCAAACTGCTCAATTTTGACCACCAGAGAGAAGCCGCTCTCATTGAGAAACCGCAGACGGCATGAAGTGGGAAGAAGCTGGACTTCGTTCTCAGAACATTCCGACACCTGCAGTCGGAGCGATGCTGTTTTTAAGCACATTTAAAAACAGCATCCTGCAGCTCCAACGGCAGGATGCTCATGTGCGAGCCGCTGGAGTCCGGTCGCCTCCCATTTAAGTCGCGTTGCTGCTGCCATGATCCGGATCACTGAGAATTTGCACAGGCATGCTCTAAAGGTTTTATTCAGCTACTTCATTCATTCTCTATGTTCATTCTCTACACTTACACCCCAGGATAAATAAACTGAAAACATCTGGTCTAGTAGTATTTTGACACAGCTGACCACAGCTCTGCGCTAAATTGCTTCATATCATACTTGGAGGACTGGGACTTTTTAGTGTGGCTATTATTAATCTGTAAAAAAAAAAAGATTACCAGTGGGGTTCCTCAAGGCTTAATTTCCAGGACACTTGTAATCACATACATACATACTCATTTTAGCTCTTATTAAAGAGCATTATGCTTCATCAGCATTATGCAGGACTGTGTGTACAAACAGGGAATTTGACTTTCAACTAACAGGCAAATGTATAAACTTTAGAAAAAATAATAAGGATAAAAGGAGCATTTTGTGCAGCTATTTTCTCTACATATAAAGAATATAAATACTGAGGTCCTGTAAATATGCTTAAATAGTTATACAGCAGAGTAGCAGACTGCAGAGGCTGTGAGGTGTCCACCAGACAGACAGCCTGGGGAAAAGGACAAAAGGACAAGGTCTCTGTGGTAAATCGCGTTCTGTAGGGCTGATCTGACCATAAAGTCTAAACCGGGTGTGTCCAGGATGTGTGGGGTCTGCAGAGGTGCTAGCTGCCCTTTTCCTGACCCTGACCTGAACAAGTTCTGGATGGAGTGAAGCTGTTCCTCTCTGCAGAGATTTAAACAGTCACCCACTTTGTGATCAGAGCATAAATGAGTAGATGGGTCGGGATTTTCTCCAGTTTCATGCAGAAAACACAGAAGCCTAGAGATCAGCCGTCAACCAGACTTAATGACGATAAAAAGTGGAAAAATGTCATAAATCTGAGCGAGGTTATTGTCTTGTTGCTACATTTTGCCAATGTACTGAATCAGCGTATTACCTGAATCATGTTTTTCACGCTCAGTCTGCTAATTTTTGCCAAAAATTAACAAGCACTACCAAGAAGAACCCTAATGTGGAAGCAGGCAGATGGTTTTAATGGAAACAGCCGTTTCCTTCAGCCAGATGTTGGGAGAAGGGAATGAAGAGGCAGGAAACATATGTAGACCTGGTTGTTTCCTAGCAACCCAGAAAGGGATGGATCCTTACATCCTTAACGCTTCAGCAGCACGCCGGCGCGCGCGTGTGGGCTACATGATGAAACGTACATTCATGTTCTCTGGCGTTGTCATGGTTCTGCTGCCGGGAGGAGCCAACTGGTTTAGGCTCCATCCTGTGGTTCTCCGTTCTCCACCAGTTAAAGGAAGCCTGATGCTCGGCAGAGCGTGTTCATTTATGCAGCAGCTTTCATGTGCAAGGATTTTAAAGGAAAGACAGGAAGAAAATAAAGCATAAGGCTAAAAGAAACATTTTAAAGGGGAATTTAAAGCAACCGATCCAAGTCCAGTCTTCAGTTTCACGCTTCAGACAGACAAAGCGTTCGTTAGTCAGTTTGATCAGACGCTGCAGCAGCAGTAGAGTTTGCTGCTCTGGTCCAAAGGAACCAACAGTTTCTGCACACCTCTTTTCCAAGGGTTCAATTCCAAAGCTGAGGTGCAACCTTCATCCATCCATCCATCCATCCATCCATCCATCCATCCATCCATCATCTATGCACACTTATCCCTCATGGGGTCACGAGGGGTGCTGGTGCCTATCTCCAGCGTTCAACGGGTGAGAGGCGGGTCAGACTCCATCAGATCCTCCAGGTTGGTGAGAAAGTTTCCTCTCTAAGGAAACCCAGCAGGTTGCATCAAGTCTCTCCAAGCAGCATTCACTCCTCCTGAAAGAGCGTAGAGCCACAGTGGACAGTCGTCTGCATTGTTGATGGCTTTGCAGCAATCCCTCATACTGAGCATGCATGAAGCGACAGTGGAACCGTGTTTAGTTCTGGTTCTGGGAACACCGAGGAGTCTCTGAAGAACTGGAGGGATCTCCGTGTTTGATACCCGACCAGCCGCTCAAAAATTTATTTTTGGCCAGAGACCATTTAGTGCTTTAAAGACCAAAGTTAGTTTAAATCTGTTCTTTGACAAGCAGGGATCCCATGCAGTGATTTAAGAACTGGTTCTGATGTGATCCAACTTCCTGGTGTGGGTCGGGACTCCAGCAGCAGCAGTTCAGATGAGCTGCAGCTGCTTGATTCATCTTTTAGTGTTTGCAGGTTTCAAGGCGACACAGATCCATCAAAAAGAGTAACTTTATTCAAAGGACTTCAGGTTGCAGACCGTATGAACTAACAGGTAAAGTAGCATTAACTAAGGTTAACTAAGGAACAGAAACAGTAACTTAAATATGCTGGGCAATAATCAAACTAAGGAACAGGTGTGAGATAATCATCAGAAATCCATGCAGCTGCAAAGGCAACTAGGGTGAGAAACTAGAAGAAGATGAAACACAAACCAAACACTAACTGAAACATGCACAGTCCAATGAACTTAAAAAGCTAATAACTAACCAAACACCTTAGGATTATGACATTTGCAGTAATCTAATGAGACCAGAGTTAGTATATGGATGTTTTTTTTCTGCCAACCACTTAAAAGCTGGAGTTTAAAACTGAAACCATGTCTAAGAAATAGGATGTAAGTCCAGCAAAGACCTGATCCAGGAACAGAGAGGAGAATCTTCTCTATGTGAAGTTTTGCTGCCAACGGCTCTTCAGGGAATGAATTCCTCTTTCAGCACAGTCAACCTATTATTTGTAGGATTTATTTCATTAATTCATCTCATAATTTGAGAACAAAGTGTGTCTTTTTAAAAGGTTGCTTTCAGCAAAGAGCTAAAAGACTCAATTCTTTGCCAGGTTTTCTTTGATGAGTAAATGTTGGTTCTTACATTGAGTCTAGAAGCTTTTTCACAACCACATTATTAACAGGTCAAAGTTAGGTGGCTCTAAAAAGCACAAACAATTGTCTAAATATGATCAGACACTGGTGTGAAAGAGAAAGCAGCTGAAGATCCCAAAAAGACCTTTAGAAAGCTGATCTAGAAACCTTCTGGATGTGTGAATGGAAAACATGACGAAATGGAGACTAAGTGGACAAAGAGCTGAATTTAAATTTAAAGTTAGACGGGAAAGAACGGCAGTAGTGGCAGAGAAAGAGTTAAATTTCTAAAGCTTCAGAAGGAGCGTCTTCGTATATCTGGATCAAATTACACAAAGGATCAAACATTTGTCACCGTGTTTATTTTTAATTCTGCCTCCACAGGAAGAGGCTCAGAGAGCCGGAGAAAACTGAAAGTGGCTTGTTGCGTGAAGGACACAGAAACTAACGGACAGAGCTCCACGCTGGCAGGAGGTGAACCTGGCAGCTAATTGTCCTCCTTCCTGGAGGTGATCTGCCTCAATCAGCTAAAGAGAGGAGAGAAAATGTTACACAGCGAAGAATAAATGAGCAACCCTGGCACAGCTGGACTTTTATTCACACTATAACAGATCTGATTCAGACGCAGAACAATCATCCAACTATAAACTAATGGATTTTATTCAGATCTTATGCAAATTCCTCGATTGAGAGGTAGAAGGTTCAAAATGTGAAAAGTCTGCATTGTTAGCCATGACCCTGGGCTACTACTTAGTATTAAAAGCTTTCACTGCAGTTACAGGTAGGTCTGGACTTTGACTAGGCCATTCTAACTCATGAATCTGCTTTGACCTAAACCATCCCATAATATCCCTGGCTTTACGTTCAGGGTGGTTGTCCTGCTGCAGTCTCAGGTCTTCCTCCAGGATTGGCCTGGGTTTGGTTCCTTCAGCTCTGACCATCTTCCCCGTCCCCACAGCATGAGGCCACCACCACCGTGTTCCTCCAGTGTCAGATTTCCTCCACATCTGTTTACTTCAGTCCAAAAAGGTCCTGATGCTGTGTTTGTGCAAACTAAAAACAGGACTTTTTATGCCTTTCTTCTTGCCTTTCTTCAATAAGGAACAAATTTGAAGAGTACACAGCTACTAGTTGTCCTGCCAGCGGCTTCTACCACCTGAGCTGTGGATCTCTGCAGCTCCTCCAGAGCCACCATGGTCCTCCTGCTTCTCTGATCAATGCTCTCCTGGTCCAGCCTGTCAGTCCAGGTGGACGTCCATGTCCTGGTAGGTCTGCAGGAGGTCCATCCTCTCTTCAGGTCCAGATGATGATCAGAACTCTGGGAGGTTCTGTAGAACCTGACCTGCTGGAAACTGGACCAGAACTTCCTCCCTGACCCGTCTGCTGGGTTCCCTGGTCTCCATGAGGCTGGATGTTCTCTGGTGTTCTCTAAGGATCTCTAAGGGCTTCGTAGAACATCTGCATTTACACTGAGTATAAGCTCTCCACAGCAGAGCTCTATTTCCTAATTATTTGATTTGTGAAGGAAACTGGATTTTTTCAGGGGTATATTTGAGTAGCTTGCCATACATACATCTCATTATTTAAAGCTGTCTAATAAATAGGAATAAAAACGAATTTGAGAACCTCGCTCCTTGTTCTGTAAAACAGAAAGACAGTAATGAGTCTTTTTGGCTTTAAGATGAGTGAAAGAGGAAAATGAATCTTTAATTTAAGCTTTTAAAAAATATTGTTTTCGTTTACAGTGGAGAAAACAGTTTTAATGATCGTTTACAGACACAGATTACAGAAATGCTTCTCAGGGCAGACAGAATGGGTCCGGGGACATTAATGGTACCAGCATACTTACATAACAATCAGGCCATTCTGTTCTGCTAATACTTATTTTAATATTATCTTTGTGACCCACTGAGGACATCTAGTGGCCGAACCAACGCAGCACTGAAGCCTGTACCATAATACTACATGGATGGATTACCCAACTCCAGGGATCACCTACAGACGTCCAGTCATCATGAAAAATGACATCAGCATACTTTTGTTGCCAAACCATCTACTCTAAAGGCAACTGTAGCTGGAAACTGGCAACACAGCGAGGAGCGGCGAAGGTACCACTACGTCACCCAAAGACGCAGCTGGGGAGGAAGAGTTGTAGAGAGGACGGTTTTCTCCTGACCCACCAAAGAGCTTTAAAAGAAAAAGCAGAACTTCTGATCAATGGAGTTTGACAAAGACTGCATCAGGGGAACGAACACCACCAGAAACAAACCCCACCGCCGTTTGGAGTTAGCAGCCACTGACGGTTCCCCAGTGAAGAGGTTTTTATCATTTACTGTAGTTTCTTTTTCTGGGCCCTCTGTCAATAAAAATCATCTCATGATGCCTGATGGGAAATAAATCGATTCAGCATCAAAACTATTTGAAAACTGTTAAAGAGCATCAGCAGCAAATAGTTTTTTCCTCGGTGTCTGAGCTAAATGAAGGAAGCGTTTCCCTGCAGCTGCAATCGTTTTTTTTTCATTTGATGTGTTCTGGTCACATGTTTGTACAGATCATTACGGCATTATATTCTCATACTCTAACATTTGCCAGAAAAATAACTCTTAAGGTGCGAATATCTGATGGAAAACATGTTCATGTGGCATTAATATATGCGATTGGATGTATCATCAAGAAGGTTCTCCATCACACCAGTCAGGTTCAGTTAGATATATCCAGAGATTCTAGGTTTATAAATATGCAGACATTAATAGTACGTGATCTTATTTCTAAATCATCGGTGATCCTTTTACAAACTTTATTTACCTGCTGACATGCTTCTCTGCTTCATTTAAATACCCACAATCCTGTGCTCCTTCACCGCCACATGACCAAATGAAGACATCATGGCTAAACCCCTCCACACGCCAGAAACATGAAAAGCAACAAGACGGAAACTAACATGTTAAAATCGGCCTAGATTCATTGAAATGTCCCAAAAAGGAGCAACATGGGCCGGTACCGTCGTCGATGCCGATACGTTGGGCATCGGTAGTTTTCATTAATGAGTCCACCAAGCTCTAAAAGGCAAATCTGCCACATTTAAGAGCCAGAAAACGTGCAGCAAAGTCAAAGGTGGAAGTACGATCCTCTGAAGCTGCTCAGCGGTCTCTGAGTCAATGTGCAACCCAACCTAAAAGGTTCTGGTTCTGTTGTTGCTTTCAAACCAAACGAGGTTGGTTTAAATTGACTGGAACACTGACAGAGATTTGGGTTCTCAGACAGACAAGGAGCAGTAAATAAAGAGCTGAAAGTAAACCGCAGGATGATGAAGAGGATGAAAAATGTAACAATAAAGTGTGAAGGCTCCTCTTTCTTGTTAGAAGTAGTTTTTTAACCGATGCAATGACATTTAAATTTACAGAGAGTCATTTTGTGTGGGGATTTAAAAAGTTGTTCTTTACTGATCTATGAGAAAAAAAAGGTAAATTTTAGGCAAATTTCATTTCAAAAAGCAGCAGAATCCCTGAAACAAACCTTAACAAAGATAGATAAGGATCACCAGCAGGAGAGTGATGGTGCGGCACACTGGACCAGCTGGGATATGCCTCCGCTCCAGGCGCCACTCACCGGGACGCAGAAGGTCAGGAAGTAGATGGAAAATGGGCCAAACTACCAAAATAATTCAACTGTTGCACAGCAGGGAGACAGATTCTGCCAGGTTGATGCTGGAGGCTGACCGGAAGTCCATGAACACACCTCCACCTGCAGCTCGTTCTGTGATGGACATCTACTGAAGGATTTAACCTCCAAGTTTGAACAAGTTTTAAAGTAAAATATCAGATTTCACGGACATTTCCCATTTTTCCAGGTGCAGATTCTCAGTCCTCCGAGTCGTGGGAACAGCAAACAGGATTCAATGGGAGGAAACCGGGCCTACGCTGTTTTAACACCTATCCAGGAGTCTTTGTCACATGAGCCGCCTGCAGTTGGAGCGCTGCTGTTGTTAAGCACATGGAGAAGGTGGGCTGTGATAAGATGAGCTCCATCATCCAGGAGAAGCTCAGAGCTGCTGTTCTTCAAGCTTCTGAGGAAGAGAAGCTTTAGCTGGTGCTCCACTGAGAGCATCCTGACTCCATACACGCATGTGGATCAGCAGCAGCACAACGGCCCAGAGGATAATGCCTTAGACGGTCGTTCAAACTGAAGAGAAGGACATCAGCCGTCCTGGCCCACGCCGGAGGAGCCGCACAGTTTCCAGGGCCTCAGAAAGGCAAAATTCCTCCATAACAGGATATTTCTCCCCCTGGACTCCCACTCACTGAACCGCTCCCACCAGGCAGACGGTACAAATTATAAAAACAAAGATAAAGAGACTAATGAACGTTTTTATGGCCACACTTACCACTGGCATTTCAAGAGATTGCACAATAATGCTAGGTGTGTGTTTTCTATGCATTTTTGTTATATTGCTTCAATTTATTTTGTTGCACACGTTCCAGTGCCTCCTGCATGCTTCCCTTCACAGTTATAGATTATACAACCTGAGAACCAAAATATAGAACTAAAGCCAGTATTTAACTACAATTTCTACACGAGTAGAAATCTGTAGATTTTATTTCCATTTCATTATTCTCACTGGAGCTGCTGCAGAAAATAGATGTAAAATGTGCCCACAGTCTCCCTCGCTGCACGGATAAACCCTGATGCATAAACATCGACCCTTCTGAGTCCTGCATGACAGGTAGAATTTTTGCTTTCTGGCTCAGGAGTGTTCAGGACGCCGTTTTTCTCCCTGCTCAGGTGCAGCCCTGCCCCGCTCAGAGAAACATGCGCCAGCTTCGCCTGCAGCCAGAAGACTGGAAAACATGAGCGGAAGCGTTTCTGAAGCGATGCACGCCTGTTTTGATGACCTGTGTGTGTGTCACGGTGACGGATTATCACACTCTGGCAGCAGGTGGTCCAGTACGCCCATCCGTCAATCATTCTTACGCCGGCTCACCGCTGCATGGAGGAGAGGAACAACAGGCATCCTCAGTGAGGATGGCTGTGTGTGTGTGAGGATTTCCATCATCCGTGGTTCTGTTCGTTTCACTTTGGTTTCAACCAGAAGACGCTGAACAAACTGGTCTGAGACGCTGGTTCTGGCAGCGCCGTGCAGCTGTTAATTATGTAATCAGTGAATGCTGAGTCAGCATTCTCACTGATTGTTTTCCTGTTTTTCTTTATTATTATTATTCCGTATGTTGTTGTTTTTTCAGCTTCTAACTACTCCTGCATACTTTAACCGATTTCAACAATTTTGGTATCAAAACGTTCAGCTCCTTCACAACATTACTGCTATATGTCATGGTTATGCTAACCTTTATACTTTTTCAAATATTTGTATTATTTGTGCTTTTTTGCTCCCATTGAAATGAATGCAAATTCCTTAAAATTCATCAAAAACTGATACTACTACTACTGTTACTATTACTACTACTACCGATACTACTACTACTACTGATACTACTACTATTACTACTACTACTACTATTACTACTACTACTACTACTACTGTTACTATTATTACTACTACTACTACTGTTACTATTACTACTACTACTACTACTACTGTTACTACTACTACTACTACTACCGATATTACTACTACTGATACTACTACTACTATTACTACTACTACTACTACTACTACTGTTACTATTACTGCTACTGATACTACTACTACTGATACTACTACTACTACTACTACTACTACTACTACTACTACTACCGATATTACTACTACTATTACTACTACTACTACTGTTACTATTATTACTACTACTACTACTGTTACTATTACTACTACTACTGTTACTACTACTACTACTACTACTACCGATATTACTACTACTGATACTACTACTACTACTACTACTACTACTATTACTACTACTACTACTACTGTTACTATTACTGCTACTGATACTACTACTACTGATACTACTACTACTGATACTACTACTACTACTACTACCAATATTACTACTACTGATACTACTACTACTACTACTACTACTACTACTACTGTTACTACTACTACTACTACTACTATTACTACTACTACTACCGATACTACTACTACTGATACTACTACTACTACTACTACTATTACTACTACTACTACTACTACTGTTACTATTACTGCTACTGATACTACTACTACTGATACTACTATTACTACTACTACTACTACTGTTACTATTACTACTACTGATACTACTACTAGTGATACTACTACTATTACTACTACTACTACTGTTACTATTACTACTACTACCGATACTACTACTACTACTGATACTACTACTATTACTACTACTACTACTACTACTACTACTACTACTACTACTACTACTACTACTACTGCTACTACTACTACTACTACTACTACTGTTACTATTACTGATACTGATACTACTACTACTGATACTACTACTATTACTACTACTACTACTACTGTTACTATTACTACTACTGATACTGTTTAACAGGTTTAGCTATTTCATAAAATTCTTTTAATCCTTCATCTTTTGTCCTTTCATGTTCAAATATGTTCTTCTTGGATTTTAATGTTTTTCATCTAGTTTTTCTCTTCTGCATCTTCTGCTCCAATCATTCTGCAGATTAGCGTTCTCACTGCTGTTACGCAGGAGCAGCTTTTTCTAGTTATTTATTGTTTCTGCTGCAGCTCTGCTGGGAACTCAGATCCTGATAGCGGTGGAGATGATCTGCTCTGGTCTTCAGTGACGGTAATCTGCAGCAGCAAATGGAAACGCGTCACCAGTTCATGGCAAAGCGTGCTTCAGGGTGTGGTTCACCGTCATCCTGGCAGGTTTTTTAAAAGTGAGTCTGGTGAACAGAGGTTCCAGCTGCTGCTCCCGGTTTCACGTTTCTCTGCGTAAAAGATTTGAATATCTGGCTAAATCCAGAATCTAGGTCAGGCTCACATGTCTGCTGCATGCAGAAGATCAGGCTGCATGCGAAGGGCCCGGTGAGAAGCCTCCTCAGCTCTCATTTAGAAAACGAGCCCCACAGGAGGGATAATTCAGCGTCTTCTCTCGGCTGAAACTGAAGTTTGATTATTCTGCTCTCTGGGTGAGCGTAAACGACAGCGAACAGACGCAGCAGACGACTGATTCAGCTCGTAAGAACCTTATTGAGGCGATAAAAAACACCAAGAGCCGACTGTTCAGCGCCGGTCCCGGTCCGTGAGCAGCCGCCTCCCGACTTCAAATAAAAACACAGTTTGGAGTTTTCTCCTCAGATGAGAGGCCGTGCTGATGGAACCAAACATGGATGAGATCTGGATAATTCACCCTGTCAGCAGAAATCAACCAAACACAAACTGGACATGTGGTAAAAACCACTGTCTGTTTTTCACACACTGACAGCGAGAAAAAGGACGAGGAAAAGATTTTCACTTCAAACCAGAAAGCTCTAAATTACTGACATTATTTAAATTACCTTAGAGACCAGAAAACACTTTTATCTGCAACATTTTGATCAGTTTTAAAGCAAACAGATCTTCCATAGATGTTGCATTTTATATGTGAAACAATAAAGAGATTTTCAGAATATTTCTTGTGAAGTTTGTGTTTTATGGACAAACGGATCAAACTGGGCCGACCTTAAAATGGAGAAAATGGATTTTACTGCGCCTAAACAGAACGGTGGATCTGACAGAGCCGAACGGAACCGCATTTAAAAACCTGCTGAACTACAGGGAACACGTGAACATTGTGGAACCTCCCTAAGCAAGGCGTAAACAGTCAAACTTTATTTATATCACACCTTTTGAGACATCGACCACAATGTGCTGTAGAAAACTAAAAACATTAAAGACCAGTACATCAAATAAAGCCTCCTCCAGCAGGTTGTAGAACCTCCTTCAGCACAGTAACCCTCAGCAGCGGTTCTTTATCAAACCTCACGTCTCTGCAGCTCATCGAGGTTTACAGACGCCAGGATTCAGCTCCCTGAGGTTCCTACCACAGCATTTCAGGCTGAGGTCTGGACTAGGCTGGGTTTTTGTTATATATTTTTCAAAAAGAACCTTTTTTCCTAAGTCAGTCTTTGTTTTTAAATTGTGGTTTTCCTCATTTCCATCTGAAATAGCTGTTAAACAACAAAGGGAAAAAAAGTCTTGATGATTTTTTTGTGAGCTAGACTAACAATGTAGGGCTAGGTGGACTGAATGAGGCCCAGTCACAGAGCCAAGGTGTCAGTATATATATATATATATATATATATATATATATATATATATATATATATATATATATATATATATATATATATATATATATATATATATATATATATATCAGACTGGTTCGAGCTGATAGGAAGACAGCAGTAACTAAAACAACCAACATATGGACCAAACTCTGAGGAATGGTTCCAGTACCTTGTTGGATCTACTCCACAAAGGATTAAGGAGTTCTGAAGGCAAGGGGAGGTCCAACCCGCTTTGTACGTGTGCATATATATATACATATTATATTTATAAGTGGAAAAAACTTTGTTTGTGCATGAAGAACCATTTCAAATGCATTTATTTTATGTTTATGGATTTTCTAACTTGCTCTTTTTTTTAACCTGCAGCCATTTCAAATTAAGGAGGAAACCTTTTCCTCAGTAAACCTTGACGGTACTTCATGGTTGAGCTGTTAATGCTTCTATGCAGTGTTTGGTTTTCTCTAAACACGTTCCTGTGCATTGTGTCAGAAGCGTTCAGCCAATATTCCTGCAGAGCAGCAACGCTTTAAGGTCAACCTTTATCAGCCGTTCCCAGTCTGATGGGCAGCAGCAGCTCTTTCTCTCAGGGCGCTGCTGATGTTTGTCCACCTTCACATTTTGTGTTGACCCTCACTAAACTACAGACAAACAGGTCCACATCAAAACCACAACGCTTCCTGCTAAACTGGATGTTTGGGAGCAGAACTTCAGCCAACAGGTCAAAGCTACGTATATTCAGTCCAAACGTTGATTCCAGGTTTAAATAAAGCTGCAAACAAGGAGCAACTGTTTGGTAGTTTGAGTAAAAACCCTTCATAAACGGGAATTCTACATAAATCATAAACCCTTCTGGTTTGCTTTTAAGCAGCGGCTCAATAAGCAACAAATAAGCCCCCCCCCACACACACACACACACACACAAGACAAGAAAAGCCTCATAACTTTGACATTTTATGTGAAGTTTCTGTTGCGGATTAACTGCAGTTAATCTGAAAAACACAGAGCGGCTGATTGTTCTGCAGCTTTTCAGGTTGTCCTCCCTGCTAGTTGCTGTTCTTAAATCAGCGACGTCAGAAAAATAAACTCAGAACTGTTGCATCATCTGCGCTGAACACAAACAGGCGTACTTAGACACAAACACACGGGCTAAGTCACGGTGGTCAGAATCCAGAAGCCCCACATCTGGGCCAGAATGAGGTTTAAAGGGCCATATGTCTGAGGGGGCGGGGGGGGGGGGGCACCTTTGCAGCAGGTTACACCCATGGGAGCTAAGCAGGAATGCAAAGGGAAGCATATCCCATAATACACTCTGTTTGTAATGGGAAATCCTCCAATGCGAAGCGTGAATCTTTGTTTCTGTCTGACGCTCCAGGCTTCTGATTTGGGGTGGGGGGGGGGGGGGGTGACAGATGCCGGCGGCGGGCGGGGAGGTTTTGGTCGTGTTCCACTTTCATCAGGTCGCTCCTGTGTGAGCCTGATGATGAGGTCAACGATCGCAGGATTACATCTTCAGATTGGATTACTCCCTCCCTCCCTGAGGATCATCTTCCTCCCCCCTTCATCGTCAGCGTTTTACTTATTTCTCTGTTCATCTTTTCTCATTTGCTCCGAGGGCTTGTAATCTCTGCACCCCCTCTTCATGCTCGGTGCTGACCTGAATGGTTTCAGGCGGTAAACGTGGACCCTCACCTGGCCAGGTGTTGACGTGAGACAACAATCTGATGATTTTTTTGAGCTTAACAAACAACAAAATGAGATGAACTCAGATGAAAATCCTTTGGTTTGAGGTTTCTGACCTGGAAACATTAAAGCAAAGCTCGCGCAGCATGTCTAGCATCATGACCCATGTCTGTGTACCTTTTTGGTTTCTAAGTTCTTGCCAGGACCGCAGGTCGGCCGGTTCAGGAGCCATACCCTCCTCTTCCTCAGTCAGGCCTTTGGACTTTGCTTTTCTGGTTCTCTTTGTGGGAAATGCATGGATGTCCCTGAAGAACAGATGTTGCTCCAAGTTCTGGACGTTTCTGCATGCAAATAATGCAACCCTGACCCACGATGCAACCTCCTGCCGTCACAGAGCCTCGCTGCTGACAACCGGCTGGAAGCTTTCCCAGTAAATCACCTGGAAACCAGATCCACCGGATCACATTCCCTGCTAGATGCCTCCACAGTCTTTGCCTCTGGGCAAAGTTAACATTCAGCATCTTCTCTGCTCATATAGTCTGTGAATGTAACCCTGCATTTGCTGGACTGGGGAAAAACGTGCTGCCAACATTTCTAGCCTCACGGAAGGTCCTGAAATGTACAAACAAACTTCCTCTGCTCCTCCGCATTAATAAACTTCATCTGATCTCGATTCTTCAGGCACATCCCACAGGAAGCTCTCTGGCCTGGTGGGACCTGCAGAAAGTTGCTGTGGGCAAAGATGTCTGACTTTCCCTCTTAGATCGGTAACTTATGCAAAGTCCAAGTCAGGACCAGTGAGTTTAACTGCTGGTTACGTGAGGTTTCTGTGTGTATGGATGTCCTTCCCACAGCCATTCCCACCCATTTCTCCAGTATCGTTCATCCCAAACCAACATCAGGAACCAGCAAACTCCAAGCTTCCCCTCAAATGAATGAACAACGGTAACATTGACCTGGAACAGAGTCAACCCCCCCACAGACCCGAGTTTAGTCCCATTCAGCTCTACTACAGCCCATGAATAACCAGAACACATGAAGACAGAACATTTGAACACAATAAAATCAGATTCATCAGACCAGCAACCAATCAGCTCCTGCAGGACGAAATCGGCGCCGTGATTGTCCTGATGTGGGGATAAACTTTGGTTCCCACAGCAACGCATTGATAATCCAGCACAGGGGATTAAAGGGGAAAGTCATTTAGGAGGATGAAAAGATCAGGGGATTTGAAATGTATCCCAAGTGAGATTCAGGAACAGAGACTCGGCGGCTGGGGGGGATGAAAGGGAAGGCGGGGCTGCGGACTCACCTATATCAGAGTCTTTGTGGTTCTTGATGAGTTCGGCGAGCTCAAAGTTTCCAGCAATAATGGCCACCTGCAGAGAGACGAACAAGACACGATGAACAGCAGGAAGGAAGGATGAGCCGTTTCCAGTCCAGTCAGCTTCACACTGCTGACAGATAATTGGTTAGAACTTTTATTCTGTTCAAAAGCAACCCAGCACACTGCATAACCACATGCACTGTAGCTGCCATCGAAGTCAGAATAAATAAATAAATAATAGATTAGTAAATATTGGGTTAAAAATATAGAGTTCATAAATACATACATTTCTAGCAAAAATAGTTTAATATGAAAGTTTTAATTTCCGGTATTTCATGTATATTATTTGTTGTGATATGGTGGAACCAAAGTTTGCTGCTGCGTGTTGACGGGGTGTTAACTTTTGAGTGTTGCTACCTGTTTATTAAGAACATTCTGGATCGAGCTACAAGGCAGACACCTCGTTGATTCCTCTGGCTGGACTTCAATAATAATTAAAGAAGACTGAATAACATGCAAAGTGCATTGAAGGACAGAAGATTTTAATTTTCTCTCAAGCAAAGCAGCCAATGAGGTACATTTACGTTTGTTACTGTTATATTTGTTTGACAGTGAAGATGTAACGTCACAAATTTCTGTTGCGTCATGTATGTATGGTCGCGTTGTTTCTTTGATGTTTTTGCACTGAAATTTGTTTTTATTTGCTTTCTGTCTGTGTATCGAGCAGTTCTCAAGGCACACTATCATGCTCCGTGTGATTAAAGCCCGTAACTTTCAAGAACGACTTGGTTTCGTGATTTGGACTTGAGGGGGAATTACAGTGAGAACTCAGCCACCGCGACGCGAGGGGAGAGCGTGACCAGCAGCAGCAAGGAGCCAGTGCGCGCGCCCGTCTCTCGTCGTCGGAGCTGTGAAGATGTTCGAGGTTTGGGAGGAGCCACTCGTCAAAGGACAGTATGCAACCTGCCAGTAACCTAAGACAGTTGTGTGGTTATGCCAACGTGAAGCACGTTTGAGCCAAGTTAAATGTGAAGACGTAGAGTAGCCTTTACAACTGCAAAAGAAAAAAAAAAAAAAAAAAAAAAACGCTTGCTAAGTTTGAAGCGTAACTAAGGTTTAATGTGATAACTTTTCGGAATATTCTACATATTTGTTGCCTGTGATATTTGAATGTTTATTGGTTAAGTGTTAAGCAACATTAAGTAATTCTGAGAAATATTTTTGTTTAAAGGGAGTACTCCGGTATTTGCCTATTTTCAGTGATTCTAAGTTTTAAAGGGTGCTCTCATTTAATATTCATCTTACATAAATCTAGTGTAAGTCTAGTGTATCTTGTCATTTAAGTTACCACTTGACATTCAAGTTGGTGTGATCTGATTTAAATATTGTGACCTTATTCTTTGCCTATAGTTATTAATTTTTACTACATAAATATTAACGTTATTGATATTTTCATGTTTTGATTTCTCAAAATAGCCTTTAAAAAAGAATAGGTCGTTAAAGCATAAGAAGTTTAACTGATCTAAAATAATTTTCTAAAGGGAAATTTATGCTCATTTTGCAAAACAATTTATTTCAAGTTAATTAGCTCTAGGCTCCTTAAGGTTACTTCTCAAACCAGTTTAAGTCACAATATACTAAATGGCTGATAAGGACATTGCAATTGAAATGCAAAACCCAGAAGTTACTCATGAAGAAGAAGAAGAGGGGTCTGTTCACGATGAAGCTTTTGGAAAAGATCCTGCAAAGAAAACTCAAGCGAATACAGAAACTGATGTTGCTGAAGACAAGAGGAGAAGGAAACTAACTGAGAAGGGTCGGGAGCTACATAATGAAAAATTAAAGAAACTTCAACGCAATTTTGACAAAACATATGAAAAATGGAAAATACTTGCAAAAGAGGCCAAAAAGACACTCTCCTTACCCAACTCAACCGACGCTCTACACGAACATCAAATTCAAATTCATACTGCTGATCTCGAAGTGAAAGAACGCTATGAGGATATTCGTAAACACAGTGTCCCGGATGCAGACACCCGGCGTCGGGTGGACACCTGTGATGCTGTATCAAAGCAACTCATTGAACGACTACATGTTCTACAGGATGAAGACACAGATAAGCATTTACCAACTGTACAAGCTCCATGGGGTGACACTGGTTCAGTGTTTTCATCTAAAGAAGACCAAGTGTCCATGTTTAGCCGCCCAGCCTCGGGACATGTTTCAAGACGCTCAAGTGTGTCCTCCACAAAGAAGCAGGAGGCGGAAGCAGAGTATGCTGCAACCCAAGCCACCTTGAAGGTTCTAGCAGAAATGGAACAGGAAGAAAAGGAGCTTGAAAGGCTTGAGGCTGAGAACAGGAGGCAGCTAGCGCAGCAAAGGGCAGAGAACGCTGAAAGACAAGCACAACAAGAAGCAAGACGAGCACGTCAAGAAGCAGAAAATGCTGAAAGACAGAAGTTACTAGAGGAGAAACGCAGACAGTTAAAGTGTTTGGAAGCAACTAAAAGAATGAATGCTGCAAGGGCAAGACTGCAAGTCTACGAACATGATGTAGGTTCAGATGAAGACATATCAGATCTTCTTCATAACCCGTCAGGGCATTCACCTAAGGCTAATGCTCCTCTAAAGTACAGCATGCCTTTACAGCCTGCCTGTAGGCTTCCCACCACAAACCATGAAGTCCCAAGGCTTACTTCTCAAGTTGCTCGCTCCACTCATCACGATAACAGCACAATAATGCTTGCTGAAGCGATAGCAGAATCCATAAACACAAGCCGTCTTCCAGTGCCAGAGCCGCCGATGTTTAGCGGAGATCCAATCAGGTACAAGGACTGGAAAATGTCATTTCTAACCCTTATAGGCCGGAAGAACATTCCTGTAAATGAAAAGATTTACTATCTCCGCAAGTATGTCACAGGAGCTGCAAAGAAAGCAATTGAAAGTTATTTCCTGGTGGGGACTGAGAAAGCCTATGATTCAGCATGGGAAATATTAGAAGAACGATACGGCAACTCCTTTGTGGTCGCTAAAGCTTTCCGCGACAAGCTGAATTCATGGACAAAGATTGGACCCAAAGACAGCGTGGAGCTGAGAGAATTTGCAGACTTCCTGCGAGGCTGTCAAGCAGCCATGAGTCATATTAAGAGTCTTGAAGTCTTAAACGACTGCAGTGAAAACCAAAGAATACTCAGCAAGCTCCCTGACTGGCTCACTGCCAGGTGGAACAGAAAGGTAATGGAATACGAAGAAGAGAAACATGACTTTCCGAGTTTCCACACCTTTGTTGAGTTTGTGTCTAGAGAAGCCAAGATAGCTTGCAACCCGATGACTTCACTTCATGCTCTGAAGAGTGGTGATGCTGAAAGAGCAAAGCTGTCTAAGGTCCGCAACGTTGGCGTAAAGGTGCTAGTAAGTGCATCTGAAGAAAGGCCAGATGTTGAGGGACGAAAGGGCGATGCTAAGGGATGCATTTTTTGTGATAAGACACACCATAGTATTCAGACATGTCGGAAGTTAATGGAGAAGCCTGTTAAAGAGCGAGTTAAGTATGTGCAGACAAAGAAACTGTGTTTTGCGTGTCTAAGGCCAGGACACCACTCAAAGAGCTGTGAGAAGAGAAGTGTTTGCAATGTGTGCAAGGGGAGGCATCCCACATGCTTGCATGAAGACCGTGCTAAGGCGGATGAAAAGGTCCAAGCTGATGGACAAAGGGAGAGTGGAAAACCTCCAAAGGGACAGGAAAGGTCTAAAGAGTCCAGAGACACAGAGTCTGCTACTACTGAAGTAGCAAGCACAGCTATGTCAAACCAAGTCATGCACAGTGGGAACAACACATATGCTTCCACTATAGTGCCAGTTTGGCTGTCAACGACAAGAAACCCAGAAGCTGAAGTTCTGGTATACGCTCTTCTGGACAGTCAGAGCGATAGCACGTTCATCCTGCAAGAAAGGGCAGAGGCTCTTGACACACAGATGGAGCCTGTGCAATTAAAGCTTTCCACACTTGCGTCCAAACAGACTGTAATCCCAAGTTACAAGTTAGTTGGGTTACAGGTCAGAGGGTTTTACTCCTCCAAGAAAATCCCTCTTCCCGTGACTTATTCACGAGACTTCATCCCTGCTAGTCTAAGCCACATTCCTACACCCAAGACAGCAAGAGCATGGTCTCACTTAGAGCACCTTGCTGAAGAGATCGCTCCTCTGATAGACTGCGATGTCGGCCTGCTCATAGGGTACAATTGTTCCCAAGCCCTGTTGCCGAGAGAAATTGTATCAGGCAAGGATGACGAGCCATTCGCAGTCAGAACCGATCTTGGCTGGAGCATCGTTGGCTGCGTCAATCCCTGTGTTGACTATGGAGATGCTATTGGAAGCAGCCACAGAATCATTGTGAAACAAGTCACACCAAGTCTACAGTCACCTAATGACCTAACAAGTCAAGTTCAGTACATATGCAGAACCCAAGTTAAAGAAGTTTTTGTTCCGACAGATGTGCTGAAAGTGCTTGAATCCGACTTCAGTGAGAGAAACGCGGAGGACGCTCATTTCTCTCAGGATGACCTTCGCTTCATCACGAAAATGGAGGAGGGTATAAAGATACAAGCGAATGGACAGCGTGAAATGCCATTGCCATTTAAAGAAGACAAGCCGTGTCTGCCCAACAACTTTAAGTGTGCAGATCATCGGCTCAGGTGTCTAAAAAGGAGATTTGAGAAGGACAAGCAGTACCACAAGGACTATGTCGCGTTCATGAGCGACATCATATCCTGTGGAGATGCTGAGAAGGTCCCGGAAAGTGAACTCCAACGAGGTTCTTGCTGGTACATTCCTCACCACGGAGTCTACCACCATCAGAAGCCGGGGAAGATCCGTGTGGTGTTTGACTGTTCAGCCAAGTTCGAAGGAGTATCACTTAATGACCATCTACTCACTGGACCAGAGTTGACTAATACCTTGATAGGTGTCCTTTGTCGATTCAGGAAGGGCCCAGTAGCCGTAATGTGCGATATTGAGCGCATGTTTCACCAGTTTCGGGTCAGAGCAGAAGATCAGGACTATCTCAGGTTCTTGTGGTGGGACAACGGGGACATCAAGACAGAGCCATTAGTGTACCGAATGAAAGTGCACTTATTCGGTGCAGCTTCGTCACCCGGCTGTGCGAACTATGGTCTTAAACACGTCGCCGCACAAGGACAAGGCCGATTCAGCGAAGCAACAATCCACTTCATCGAAAGAAACTTCTATGTCGATGATGGCTTGATAAGTGTCTCAACGCCAGAAGAAGCCATAAAGTTGGTTGCTGAAACCAGACAGCTCTGCAGCTCTGGAAGGTTGCGCATCCACAAGTTTGTTTCCAATTGCCAAGAGGTGCTTGCATCCCTCCCAAAGGAAGAGTGTGCAGATTCGTCGATTGGTCGAGACTTGGCTCTGGGTGAACCCCAGATGGAGAGAGCGCTAGGTGTGAAATGGTGCGTCACGTCAGACCACTTCAGTTTTAGAGTGGTGGTGGACGAACGCCCACTCTCAAGAAGAGGAGTGTTGTCGACTGTGGCCTCCATCTTTGACCCCTTGGGCTTTGTCGCTCCCTTTATTCTGATCGGGAAGCAAATACTTCAGCAGATGTGCCGCGACAAGGTTGGATGGGATGATCCGCTGCCAGACGATCTGAGACCACGGTGGGAGTCTTGGCTCCTGGACCTAAAAAACCTGGCAGACTTAAAGATTCAGCGATGTTATCTCCCATCAGAGTTCAAGCAAGTCCAAAGGTATGAACTCCATTACTTCTCCGATGCGAGTGTCCTGGGGTATGGAGAATGTACTTATCTTCGGGTAATTAGCGAAACAGGACAAATCCACTGCTCCTTAGTGATGGGCAAAGCCAGAGTGGCCCCCACTAAGGTCACAACTGTGCCAAGACTTGAGCTATCGGCAGCAGTTGTAGCAGTACGCATGAGTGACATGCTAAGAAAGGAGCTAGAAATAGTTGCTCAAGAAGTTTTTTGGACGGACTCGAAGGTCGTCCTTGGATACGTGAACAATGATGCAAGAAGATTCCACGTGTTTGTGGCAAATCGCATCCAGCGGATTAAAGACAGCACCAGACCAGATCAGTGGAGACATGTGAGTTCAGTAGACAATCCCGCCGATCATGCATCGAGAGGCCTGCGGGCAAAGGAGCTCATTGCTTCCAACTGGTTCTCTGGTCCTGATTTTCTCTGGGGTGAAGAACTTCCCAGTGGGAATGTTGAGGTGGAAAATTTAGCAGCAGAAGACCCTGAAGTACGCAATGTCTTTGTACACAAGGCTTCAGCTACAGAAGTTTCACTGCTGGATCGATTCCTTAAGTTCTCCTGCTGGACAAGATTGGTCAAGGCCATTGCTCGTCTCACGCGACTTGCCAAGGAGCTGAAAGGTTCACTCCCAAGAACGAATGAAGCCACAAGTCTGGTGGAAAGGAGTAATGCTGAGGCTACCATCATAGGTCTTGTTCAGAGAGAAGCTTTCACAGAAGAAATCCAAACCCTCCAACATGGGAAGGAGCTCGTTAAGACCAGTAAGTTATACAAACTGAACCCTTTCCTTGACAAACAAGGAATCCTCAGGGTGGGAGGTCGGCTGACGCATGCTGATTTGCACTATAACATCAAGCATCCCGTCGTTTTACCTGCCAAAGGTCACGTAACAAGACTGCTCATACAGTATTATCATGAACAAGTGCAACATCAAGGACGTGGCATAACAGTCAACGAGCTACGAGCTAACGGATTTTGGATACTCGGATGCAGTCATGCTGTGTCATCCTGCATTAACAAGTGCTTCAAGTGCAGAAGGTTTAGACGTTCTACAGAGAATCAGCAAATGGCAGACTTGCCGCACGACCGTATGGAAGAAACACCTCCTTTTACTTATTGCGGAATAGACTGCTTCGGACCGTTCTATGTCAAGGATGGAAGGAAGGAGTCGAAGCGCTACGGCCTGTTATTCACATGCTTATGCTCTCGTGCAGTTCACATAGAGCTCCTAGAAGAGATGACCACAGACTTTTTCATCATCGCTCTCCGTGCCTTCGTAGCCATACGTGGCAATGTTCGACAACTCCGCTGCGATCAAGGCACCAATTTCGTCGGTGCCAGGCGTGAGTTCGTAGAGGCCTTGAAGGAGATGGATCAAGAACGCCTGAAGATACTGGGCTGTGAGTTTGTCATGAATCCGCCATCAGCAAGCCACATGGGCGGTGCCTGGGAAAGGCAGATTCGGACAATAAGAAGTGTGCTGACGTCTATCCTGGATCAGTCCTCCAATCGACTCGATACTTCTTCACTGAGGACTTACTTCTATGAAGTAATGGCAATCATTAACAGTCGACCATTAACAGCTCACTTACTGAACGATCCTACGGGACCACAGCCTCTTTCACCTAATCATATACTGACAATGAAGTCCTCTATCATTCTTCCACCACCTGGGAAGTTTGAAAGAGAAGACCTCTATCTTCGGAAGAGGTGGCGCAAGGTTCAATACTTAGCCAACGAGTTTTGGTCCAGATGGTGCAAGGAGTATCTGTTGAGCTTACAACCGCGTCAGAAATGGCAACGAAAGCGCAGAAGCGCTCAGGTCAATGATATAGTGATCGTCCAAGATGACACTGCCCCAAGAACAGAATGGAAGTTGGCAAAGGTCACAAAGGTCTATCCTGCAGAAGACGGTTGCGTAAGGAAAGTGCAACTGCTGATCAGTGACTCAACTTTGGATAAAAGGGGAAAACGCGTTGGGAAGCCAGTCTACTTGGAGAGACCTATCCATAAGACGGTGACCTTGATTGAAGCCGAGTGATGCTGCCACATTTTTCTTGCAATGTGTCTTATCATCCAGCGTTAACTTAGTTTGTAAGGTTTGTGTAAAATCACAAGTGATTTGGTGGGAGTGTAGCTGCCATCGAAGTCAGAATAAATAAATAAATAATAGATTAGTAAATATTGGGTTAAAAATATAGAGTTCATAAATACATACATTTCTAGCAAAAATAGTTTAATATGAAAGTTTTAATTTCCGGTATTTCATGTATATTATTTGTTGTGATATGGTGGAACCAAAGTTTGCTGCTGCGTGTTGACGGGGTGTTAACTTTTGAGTGTTGCTACCTGTTTATTAAGAACATTCTGGATCGAGCTACAAGGCAGACACCTCGTTGATTCCTCTGGCTGGACTTCAATAATAATTAAAGAAGACTGAATAACATGCAAAGTGCATTGAAGGACAGAAGATTTTAATTTTCTCTCAAGCAAAGCAGCCAATGAGGTACATTTACGTTTGTTACTGTTATATTTGTTTGACAGTGAAGATGTAACGTCACAAATTTCTGTTGCGTCATGTATGTATGGTCGCGTTGTTTCTTTGATGTTTTTGCACTGAAATTTGTTTTTATTTGCTTTCTGTCTGTGTATCGAGCAGTTCTCAAGGCACACTATCATGCTCCGTGTGATTAAAGCCCGTAACTTTCAAGAACGACTTGGTTTCGTGATTTGGACTTGAGGGGGAATTACATGCACTCTGCACAAGTCAAGGTCACGGCATCCCCACACTGCACAACGCTGGGAAAGTCTCCAACATACCACAGCTTTCCAAGGAAAATTCACCATTTTCAGCTCCCAGCACGTCTTCAACAGCCCGGGCCAGAAATAAAAGTCAGAGAGAAACCGATGTGACGTCAGACCGTGAGCTTGAGTTTGAGTTTAGTGCTCATTGTTCTGTTACCAATTAATGAGAATACATCTAAACGTGTGGCTCCATCTGCATTAGTGGGAAAGGTGCACTTTGTTTCAGAAATCTGCAAAAATAGGCACGAACGAGTTAAAATCCCAGCAGCAGGAAGATTCTCCAGCAGAAACACGGTTCAGCTGTTAAACGGCTCACAGAAAGTTTAATTTTGGTGTTTCCATCTAAGCTATAGTTTTGATACAAACGTTTTATTTTTTTCAATTCAGCTTTATTTATATAGCACAAATTCAGGATAAACACGTCATCTCAAGGCTCTCTCCAAAGTCAGACTCCATCAGATCCTCCAGGTTGGTGAGAAAGTTTCCTCTCTAAGGAAACCCAGCAGGTTGCATCAAGTCTCTCCAAGCAGCATTCACTCCTCCTGAAAGAGCGTAGAGCCACAGTGGACAGTCGTCTGCATTGTTGATGGCTTTGCAGCAATCCCTCATACTGAGCATGCATGAAGCGACAGTGGAGAGGAAAACTCCCCTTTAACAGGGAGGAGAACCTCCAGCAGAACCAGAACCAGGCGCAGTGTGAGCGCTCATCTGATCCGTGAGTTTTGATTACAATGCTCGGCTGAAAGTCTAATCTCGTCCTTTACTCTGAATTTTGACCGAATGAAACTCAAAATTTTTGATTGAAGCTCCTCCGGCGACCTTCGCTTCACCTGCACAGGTACAGCTTCCACACTAACACCTAGGTCACTCTGTGTCTGTAAGTCTCCGTCTGGTTTAGGACTTTTCTAAAAGAGTTTTCTGTCCAATCAGAGCGCAGAGTGCAGAGACACTCCCAGACTCTGATCCATTTTCATTAGATTTCAGCTCTGAATGGACATGAAGGTTCTGTTCAAGCTGTCAGATCTCCACTTCAACAGATACGCCACCAGATGGCTCTGTGACTTCTCTTCTCATTCAGTGTTTGAGGTCCTTGTCTGATGGAAAGAGTCACGCTATGGGCCCCAGTGCAGAGTCTCTGGCCCTCAGCAGCGTTTTCCTGTCTTCTATTAATCCATCAACAGCTAAATTGTAACTATTTGCTGCTAAAAGACGGATGTTCTGTTTTCAGGCAGTGATAGAAAATGGCAGAATATTGAGATTCATGTCAGTAAACCGTGAGAATAGTTCACAGAAAATCAGCAATAAACCTGTTATACAAATAAATATAATGAAAAACTGTATACGGGTTCATAATCCTGCACTGTAAAAACAAAACAAAGTAACAATTTCTTCAAATGAGGGTATTTGTCCTTGATCTGAGCAGGTAAATAATATTATCTGCCAAAGGAAAGAGGATTTTTACCCCTGAAATAAGATAATTAGATATACTGCACTTGAAATATGTTGATGGAGATAATATTCCATTGGCAGATTATTTTATTTACCTGCTATAATCTGGGACAAATGTTACTTTTTTTAGTTCTGTTTTTGCAGTGGTGTAGAAACAGACACACATTTTTTTAAAGTGCCATTTAACGTTTACCATAAAAGAAAAACATATTTCCCAGCAATAAAAAAAAAAATATAATAAAAAAATGCCTTTATTGAAAGTAAAGAGGAACCAAAATTAATTAAGCTGCTTCTGATATTCTGCAGCCACTCTTCATCAAGCCCAACCTCACCATGATACCCAGATTCTGAGGCTCTCAGGTTCATGACCTCTACAGGTGGTAATGATGTACTGGTAGTTTAGCCTCTCACTCAGAAGAAAATCTAAATCAAAGAATCCAAATTTTGTGTTTTTGTTCTGAGAGATAAATTATCTAATTCATTTATTCATTTCAGGTCAGTTTGTCTGCCTTGCGTGTTTGGCCTTTAGCTCCACTGCATGAGTGACATTGGGGCAGAATCAGCAGACTGACTAAACTAATCCACAAAAGGCACAAGAATCACTTCAGTCAGAGTGCAGCGCCCCCTTGTGGTGGCTCCAGAGAGAGATAATTAGCTTTTTCCCCCTCTTTAGTCTTTGTTTCAACTCTTATCCAAAAACAAATAAATAAAATCAAGAATACAGCATCACACCAGTGTCAGCAGTGTTTGTCCACCGGGGGGCAGTAGAGAGATATCAATTAGTTTGAGTCAGAGATCTTTAAATGGTCAGTGACCCAGATGGTTCTGTGGTGTCCTGCACACACTGCAAAAAGAGAACTAAAAATAAGTAAAACATTTCTTGAAATTAGTGCATTTGTCCTTGATTTGAGCAGGTGAATAAGATTATCTGCCAATGGAGCAAGATTTATGCACTTAAAATAGGATCAACTCATCTCTATCATCTTATTTCAAGTGCAGCAGATCTAATTATCTTATTTTAGGGGTCAAAATACTCATTTGATTGGCAGGTCATCTTATTTACCTGCTCAAATCAAGGACAAATGCACTAATTTCAATAAATTGTTGCTTATTTTTAGTTGTGTTTTTGCAGTGTAGCCTCTCGTTCAGAGGGCCCAGATGGTTTGGGGCTGAAAGAAGCCGACCTGCAGGTAAAGATCATCACCTCAGCACAGCTAAAACACACCGGTCCACTTTCCTCTGTGCGCTGCACTCGCAAACATCTCATGGGAAAAGGCAGAAGCGTTATGTAAGGATGCCTGCTGCGGTTCCTGGAGAACAAACGCTCGGCGAGGAGCGAGTTGGACGGCAGGTGTATGAGTGGGAACATTTCCATCTTTGCTGCATTGAAGACCTCGTCAGCATCATTTCAGGGAAAAGGAGGTGACGAGGAAACAAAGGGGGCCTTTCCACCAGTGTGACGCATCCTGAATATTTAGCCAGCTGCAATTATTGCTTTTATAATCTGAGGAAAAAAGGCTTCCTCCAGAATAAAAAAGCATATCAATAAATGTATATTTTTAGTGCATTCTGGGAGGGGAATCTGTTCCCTCGGGGGGGAGGGGGAGAATTGGCTGGCTCTCCCACTCATTCTGAGGATCTCCCACTGCACACGCCACAGAGTGTGACGGATCTGTGACTGTACGGTTCTGCAGAAGAAGACCTTAAATCCACAGCAGGAAGACACCAGCTTGGTTCTCAGCAGTTTTCTTGTATTCATGTCTGACGAGGTGACGGATGGTGTCCTGGGGTATCTCCTCCCAGATCCTCACCAGGGTACCACGGAGCTCCTTGACAGTCTGAGGAGGAACCTGCTGGCATCAGCCGGACCTGAACATGACGTCCCAGAGATGTTCTGATGGGTCCAGATCAGAGGAAGTCTGGAATCAACTCTTCCATCTAGCAGGAACTGCTTGAATTCCTCATATCAACTGCTTCAGTCCAAAAAGGAGACTCTAAAATTCAGATCAGATCCATTATTTCTTCATAGCAACATGTTGAAGAAAGAAGCTACTCCATGCAAGCGCTAAACGATCGTCTAGAGCACATGTGTCAAACTCAAGGTCTGCGGGCCGAATCCGGCCCGTCAAAGCAATTTATCTGGCCCTCAAGAACCAAAAAAAGCATATCATGTAATAAAGTAGAGGCATATATTATTTTATAGTGTATAAAGTGGCTAAAACTGAGCCTCCTGTAGCGAATGTTGATTTATTTTAACTGTGTAGTAACAGCATCCTGCCACTAGATGTCAGTTTTCCCACAACACATTAAAACAACACCAGAAATGTCCAAAAAGAGAAGAAGTGATGCAGAATGATGAGTTTAAAGTATAACTCACCCCGTTATCAACTTTTTATGCAGATAAACTGTTCAAATGGGGCTAAAGGAGCTACTTTTATGTTACTGTGAACTTTTTACATTTTTATTTGAACTGAAATGAAATTATGAAATCAAAATTGTTATCTATAATAGGGGCACCCGGCCCTTTTAATGACTTCATGATGCCAAAGTGATCTGGTCTAGAGGAAGTGAAAACCTGGCTGTCCCCTATTTCACATTACTTTTCAACCAGGTATCACTAGTGGGTTTTTTAATCTGTGGACTTAAACTACTTTAGTCAAAAAATTATTTTAGAACAGTAATCCATGCTTTTATTACAACCCAGCTGGATTAATGTAACTCGCTGTAACTCGGGGTCGTGTTGGTGCAAAATGCTGCTGCGCGGCTTTCAGCTGGTAAATATTACTCATGTTATGTTCTCACTACACTGGCTGCCTGTTCATATTAATATTATTTATCTTTTAACTGGGACAGCACACATTAATGAACATGTGTCAGTATTAGTTACAAGGCTAACTTCCAACTGTTGTCTCTCGACCAGACGTATAAGGCCAACAGAGTTAAAAGTTCAATTCAATTCAATTCAATTTTCTTTATATAGCGCCAAATCATGAAACATGTCATCTCAAGGTACTTTACAAAGTCAAAATCAATCATATTTTACAGATTGGTCAAAAATTTCCTATATAAGGAAACCAGTTGATTGCTTCAAAGTCCCGACAAGCAGCATTTACTCCTGGAGAAGCGTAGAACCAGAGGGAGAGTCGTCTGCATTGTTGATGGCTTTGCAGCAATCCCTCATACTGAGCATGCATGAAGCGACAGTGGGAAGAAAAACTCCCCATTAACGGGAAGGAAAAACCTCCAGCAGAACCAGGCTCAGTGTGATGGCTTTGCAGCAATCCCTCATACTGAGCATGCATGAAGCGACAGTGGAGAGGAAAACTCCCCTTTAACAGGGAGGAGAACCTCCAGCAGAACCAGAACCAGGCTCAGTGTGAACGCTCATCTGCCTCCACCCACTGGGGCTTAGAGAAGACAGAGCAGAGACACAGAAAGCACAGAAGCTCACATTGACCCAGGAGTACTTTCTATGTTAGATGGTAATAGAGGATGATCTGCCTCCCCTGATGATGTCACAGCTAACAGAACCTTTAGTAAAACATTGGGTCATGTGGCAGCGATGCAGCGCAGGATTGGTTGGTGTTAAACTCAGTTCAGTGGTGTTATCGTTTTAGCCACTGTGTTGAAAGGGTAACAGCGATATTAATATCGGTTATCGATATCGGCCCAAATTTTCATATCGGTGCATCCCTAATTTCCTGATGTCCATGTTCTGTATTATAACTGATACTTCTACATTATTTCAGCTTATTTCTAGTGTTTTTTTAATTTTGTATTCTGTCTCATTTTATGTTTAGTGCTTTCTAGATGAAGTTGGCCTGGTTTGGTTGATAAATCTGAAGATGTTAGCTCGACTAAAGTTATAGTGAAACGTCGTCTCTGTTTGAAACTTTCTAGATGAGTGTTTTAAAGATTTGAGTCATCTTCCATCCTACTGCGCGTTTAGGACAGAGTTCATGAAGCTTCGCTGAAACTTAAAGCCCAACGCAGGTGAGCCAGAGCAGCAGGGGGCGCCTCCAAGTCTCTTTTTAGCCCAGTGTGAACAGGAAGCCGGTAACCAATGAGCAGCGGGAAACGCAGTCGCAATTTATCTCTCATTATCATCCTGCCGCCCACAATCAACACCCCTACTGCCATGGCCGCCCCCACATCGATTCTTTTCCTGGTCTCCGCTGGTTGTCAGGGAGACAAATGGTTGTGTATAACCGGAGGGGGGATGGGAAAGATGTGGAGCAGCTTTCAGGGCCACTTTCAACCGAGTGGAACTTCTGCAGAGGTAGAAAGGTCCTTCAGGGGAGTAGCAAGGGCCTCAGGAAAAACGAAACCACAGGTAAATAAAGGAGAGACAGAGAGTGGAGATCTAACGGAGCAGGAAAATGTAAGAAAAAGACTTGTGCTGACTCAAAAGTTCAATGAGAAAGTCACTGATAAGAGAATTAACCAACAGAGCCGTGATTCCTGGAGGTTTCAGCTGCTGAGCCACAAACAGCAGAGACCTGCTGATCAGCTGATCGCTTTAATAACGAGTCGATAAAACAGAGATATCACAACCAGCCTCAGCAGGAAACATCTCACTCTTCTCCTGTCTTCTAGTATTTTACACCATCAATTTACGTTACTAATATTATTTTGTTTTTAGTTTAATGACACTTGATTCTGGAGCCCACCTTTGGAAGCACTGCTTTAGACTAATTTCATGCTTAAAATGGCTCAACGTTCATATGCAACTTAACCTTAAGTCTACAAATACTTCCTCCAATTTTCAGACAAAACTGTAGTTTTCACCTAATAACTTAATTTATACACCCATCACATCAATGATGTGCGGTAGGGTTCATAGCTGGTGAGGCACTGACGTCATCAGAGTCAGATTTACAAATATATACACTCTACAGAGTAGACTCATTGCAAAGTGCTGAACTAAATTGATTGTCATTTGATTGGTAACAGTTTATGAGTTATGATGGATTTCTGCATTTGTAACACATTCTAAAAATATAATCCACATTACGCACATTTCATTACAAAAACAAAACAAAGCCAAGCTTGCTGCGGCCTCACCAGCTTCGCTATCAAGCGCCACCAAGGATTTACATGAAAAATAGTGAAAAGTCTGAGATTTTAAAGAAAATATGATCAAAAATGAGGAAATTAGATAAAAAATAACTTTTATTACAAATGACTGAGTGAATCACAATTTATATTATGTTATCATCATTATATATTTTCTTTTTTTCCATGATGACAAGTGAGGCCTGGCCTCAATTGCCTCCCCTGACTGCACGTCACTGCATCACACGAATGTTTGTGCTCCCTGCACATTTTCTGTAAATTGTGGAAAAAATGCCAAGCTCTACTTTCAGCCACTTATCAGTAATACTGGAGCAATTTGAACAACATCCGCCGCACTGAGACCTAAAAGGGAAAGAAAAGCAGAAGATATGAAGAAATATTTACACATTTACTGCGCCGGAAGGAACGGAAACAACATTTTTGTCTGAAGTGTCTTGAGGACATGGAGCCGTGGCCTGAGGGACGGAGGTGGGTTTGAAAAAGAAAAATGACAACCAGGATAGGAGGTGGGGGGGTCGTGGGGGATTTGTCTGAAGAAGATCACAGAAACTTGGTGTAAATCACAACATCCATCCACGTCCCAAACAGGATGTTGGTGTCACGGTGGAACAGGCCGGATAGCGGCGCTGTTCCAGTGCTTTTCTAACCTTATGGGTCAACAGGTTACCTCGGTTGGCTTGGTGCCCACGAGGGTCCGCATGTATCCTTTTCTGGATACTTTACAAATACGCACTACATCGTTTTGGTCCGTCCCAATAAAATGGGTTTTCTGGTTGCAAAGGTACAAAAACATCCCCCATTAACTGTATATCTGAGTGTTATTTAGAGTTTAGATGAGTAAATTGAATGTTCTTTGGTGGTTTGTGGATCCAAAATCAGTGAAACAGGCGTCATTTAGATGTGGTGTAAATGTGTAAAACCCAGCGGGACAGTATCTGATCTAAAACAGCCAAATCAAGTGTTAAAAACCTAAAATTCAAGACTATTATGACTCAAAACTGCCAAGAAAAACACAAATGGCTTAGGAACTGATGCTCCGTCTTCATGAGAAGATCTGTTTTTAAAAAATCCCTTTAAAACGATTTCTCTCTGCAGGTAAAGTACTGAGTACTATTAAATAGCCCGCAGAACCCCAGCTCAATCAACTCCTAACTACCTCTTTGAGACAAGAAGCTTCCTTTAGGTTCCAACAGAGTGGGAACTGAATGGGTGGAAAAGAAGGAAGGAGGGATGTGGAGGATGGGGGGATGAAGAATGCAGTAAGAACCTCATGGAAGAAAGATTTGAGGAGGTCAAATGAAGCGCATGCAAAAAAAAAAAAATTTTGTTTTTAAAGTTGAAAAGCTCAGAAATATCCACAGATCCGGCTGGAGAGATTAGAAATACAACACGAGGAGACGGTTAAAGAAAGAACAAAGGGACGTGGCTAAATCCTGGAAAGAAAAGCTTGAAATTTGCATCTCAGCAGCTGAAACTTTCTTTGTTTTTCGTTTTTTTTGTCCTTTTGTTGGCTGCAACAATGGTTATTTTAAAGTACGGCGAGCGTACACACACACACACACACACACACACACACACACACACACACACACACACACACGCACACACAGACTTTTGCACAGATGCTGAACTGACACATGATATTATCAGATGGCACGGCCACAACACGCCCACACGCTGTCCTAATTAAGAGTGTGCAGCAGCAGCAGCAGCAGCACACAGAGCGCGCCTCGTTCAGCTGTGGCCGTTTATCATTTGTTCATTTGGCTCCTAATGATGGTGCTATAAAGTGATTTCCTACGTTGAACCGAGAAGCATGCAAAGGGGCCAGTAACTGCAAACTGCTCTTCTTCTTTCACCGGTTTCCTCTCAGGGGTCACCAGAGCGACTCGTCTGTCTCCATCCAACCTTCTGCATCTTCTTTTCTACCTTCTACCTGCATGTCCTCCTTCTCTACATCCATTCATCGGCTCTTTGGTCTTCCTCTAGGTCTCCTGCCTACGTACAGACCGCCAGAGGTTGTAAATGCAGAATATAGATAAAATGGGAGGATTCCTGTGTAGACTTTGCATGGTCCTCCCATCTTCCCCTGAGTGTGTGCCTCCCAGAGTTTTCTCCTGCGTGTGAGATCGTAAGGAGGAGTCTAACCTGAGAGGTGTGTGCATCACCGGTCTTATGTGTGGCCCTGTGAGGGTCTCGTTTAGACTTAGACTTAGACAAACTTTATTGTCATTTTGTATGCACAGAGTGCGCACAGAACGAAATTTCGTTTGCATACAGCTTGAGAATTTCACTGAATTGCAGTGGATTTCAGAATAAAGTAACTTTGCAGGATAATAAAGTAACTTTGCAAGAACACTGCAAAAACAGAACTAAAAATAGGTTAAATGTTCTTAAAATTAGTGTATTTGTCCTTGATTTGAGCAGGTAAATAAGATGATTTGCCAATAGAATAAGGTTTTTGCACTTAAAATAGGAACAATTCATCTCCATCATCTTATTTCAAGTGCAGGATGTCTAATTATCTTATTTTAGGGATCAAAATACTCATTCCATTGGCAGATAATCTTATTTACCTGCTCAAATCAAGGATAAATACATTAACTTTAAGAACATTTTACTTATTTTTAGATCCGTTTTTGCAGTGAAAATAAAGTAACTACAGGACAGTTCCAGGATAAAGTGCACAGTGATTTCACAGTACAGCAGTTGAGATGTACAGCGTTTGAGCTGAACGGGAATGCGTAGAAGGTGCATGAATAAAATGTAATTAATCTATTAAAGATCGAACTAAACAAGCCTCTGTGTTGCCAGTGGAGAAGATACGGGTGTATTGTCAGGTTCAGAGTCACAAATTGCCACCTCTTCACCCGTTATCCAGCACAGCATCACCCAACAGCAGTGTTAGTGCCAGCTGAGCGGTGTGTGGGTTATATCGGGGCGTTATGATGACATGCAGGCAGGCGTGCATCTTACCTGTGCTGCAGAGGCCAGAGCTAAAAGCCCTTCCCTCAGCTCACAGGTGTGTGGCAGTCCTAGTCAGAAATTATGGTTTTCTTCAGAAGTGCAAATACAACTGCAATACTTTGATTAACAGGAGGAACAGATTCACTCGGGCCTTCTGAAATGAGTGCTGGTACCATCCAGCAGTCCAGTAAAGAAATCTCCAGTGACTTTTAAAACTAACACCATGGACATGGACGTCCACCTGGACTGACAGGCTGGACCAGGAGAGCATTGATCAGAGAAGCAGGAGGACTATGGTGGCTCTGGAGGAGCTGCAGAGACCAGCAGCTCAGGTGGGAGTTGACAGGACACTCATTCTCTCCACGAATCTGTCCCTAATCAAAAAGTAACCTGGTTCACCTCTCACCACTGAGAGTTAAATTCAGATATGTTTATTTTTATTTATCCAGCACATTCCAATACAGATGCCTCTGTCCAGACAACAGTATATTTATATATGAATATACATACTAAATGACAAATCTACAACACGAAATGAGAATAATTAAGGATGATAAAGTTCAAATACTAAAAAAAAATCCTGAAAACACCAAAAGAAAAATGCTAAAAGAATCTGTGGGTTTTTAACAAAGACTTAAAAATGCAAAGCGACTGGGCTGTTCCAGCGAAATGTGCAGATGCTGCTAAATAAAACTGCTTTATTCTCACCGACAGCAAATCAGATTAAACCTTTCCTGTTTTAGGCCGGCGTGGATTACCCCAATTATTTCTGTTTGGTAAATGCCAGAACGGCAGAAAACTCTTTATTTATCAACTTCTTCAAATGCAGAAGTTTAAATCCACTCAGATTATTATAGATGAAATTATTTGGAAAGGCCAGATGATGCCTGAAGAGTCCACATTTACCTGTTTAAACTCATATCAGTGTCAATTAGACGTGCATCAAACTGAAAATACATCAGAAATATTAACATCAGTTGATTTTTAATAATCAGTCACTTTGGAGCTTCTGGAAGTTTGTGTCTCTGCTTTGAGAAAATTTGATGTTTCATTCCAACACATTTAAATATTGTTTATAATTTTCTCTGTATTTCTTTAGCGTTGTCTTTATAGACATCATTGCTTTCTCATGCAGGAGTAATTTAGCTTTGATATTAAGCTGTAGAACATTTGCAGAGACGCAGTTTATTTTAAATATGAACAAATTAGCCTTTTTTGAACAAAGAAAACATCTTTTTTTAAACTTGCTTCAGGCTTAAATATCATTTTGAACTTCTATGAAAAACTCAAGCTGTTTGTTTTTGATCCTTTAATGTATTTTATGGGCTGACGGTGATTTGTAGCTAATTTATGTGTTTGAGCTTCTTTCTGTTGTTTTGCTGAGGTATTGCAGTGTGGGTGGGAATGTGTGTTCCAGCTCTCCGTCTAGATGTATTCCTGTTTAGGCTTATGTAATAGTTATGCTCTCATATTCAGGATTTTTAGGACGCAAAATAAAAATGCGAGGAAACATCTCAAGCGGATGACCTTTTTAATGCATTCAAATTTATTGGTGCAACGGCTTGAACCCAATTTAATCTACAGTGTTTTGCTTATTAGTTACAATTACATTTAATTATTTTTTGACCTGCTTTACTGATTTCATCTGCTCTCTCGTCTGCCATTTTATCGCTGGATCAGCTCTCATTTTAAATCTGTCTGCTATTTAAACTCACGTGACTAACAGACTAAATGAATCTGTGCTTTAGAAATTCACTTTTTGAAAATAAATACTACATTTCTGAATGTAAAACGCTCAAAAAGGCCCGTGCAGGAGGGGACTTCACCGTAGCTTCAATATGGAACTGAAACAAATCAGCTAATAAGCTCAAACTGGAAAAACATTGATATCTGGAATTATAAATCCACCGTCCTGCAGAGAGGAAGATTATCTCAGCAGCTGCCAACCTTCCCAGCAGGTTTAGCCCAAAGTCAGAGGGAGAAAGCTTCTTCTCTCCAGAACCAAGATGGTAAGAGGAGACCAGAGATGTTGGACCTTAACTTGTTTGCAGAGAAGCAAACATCTGATTCCAGCTGTGAAGCACGGTGGTGGAGGGCTGATGGTACGGGCTTATTCTGCAGCTACAGGGCTACAGCTACAGCGGGCAGTCGTATGAACTCTACGGGTAAATGTGGGTCCATCTGTCCCAGAGCTGAAGCTTGGTCCAAACTGGGTCATCAGCAGAACAATGATCCCAAAGAGAGCAGCAGATCTACGACAGAACAGCTGAAAAAGAATCTGTGAACTGAAGAGCTGGAAAGAACCTGGAACGGATCTGTGTTCCTACACCAGGTCGGAGTTTAATGCTTTTAGCAGCAATTAAAGAGTTAATCGTGTGTTTTATGTCCTAATGTTGAACCTTAAAACTGAGAGATGATGCACTTTGTTTTTACTACGACCCAGATGAACAGGGAAACACATGAGAACAGCAGAAAACTGCATTAACCTTATTTCATCCAGGATGTTCGGCAGTCCGTATGATGATATAATGTAATATTTTTATTAATAATTTACAAGGAAATAATTAAAAAATAAAGCTTGACAAGTGCCTGAGCTCATTATCTACCATCCTTGTCACATGGTGAGTTATCAGGTTTTCAACACTTCTGAAGCCCATTTTCCTCTCGTCTTCACCTGCTTCCTGCTTCCTCTTCTGTAAAACAGGCACAAACTTGTTGGATTCAGCTGCGGGCTTCATGTGTAGGAGGAGAGTGCAACAATGATAAAGATAGTAAGTGCAAGAGAGCGATTTCTATTCTCCACTCAACAACAAGTGAGAGTCCACCGTGTTTAGTGGCTGCTTGATGTTCTGCTGTTGATCCTGCTGTCAGTGAAAGAACGGCTGTTTGTTTCTCTTCTGCAGCAGATTTCTAACCAGTTAAACTGAATGTCCTCGCTCTGTAGGGACAGCAGCTGCTGGCTCTTTCATCACAAATCACTGTGGATTGGGAAGAGACTGAAATTACCTCACCGTTGAAGAAAAAAAGCAGCAAAGTGGACATAAATAAAACATTTTCAAGACATACAAAAAGGAGAAGGTGTTTATAATATTCAACCAGAACTCTTTTGATTTAATAAAAGCGTTTGAGGGAGAAATTTAAGTGAAATTCTAACAATTTAGTAAAAAGCAACAATACAATTGAATTTTTTTTTTTTTAAGTAGAAAATCCCCTGGTTGCAAATTGGAATTTTACTCATATTGAATGATCAGATCCTTTGTGTCAAAAGTTGATGAACATATTCCTGATAAAACATTTTGTGTATTTGCACAAAAAATGACTCCATCTCTATTCCATGGAGACAGAAAAATGCTCTTTTAAAAATTGCCATGGAAGTATCTGATATTATTATTTTTTTATTCAAAGTTTTTTTTTTATGAAGTTCGCTCTTCAGCATAGAAACAAAAATCACCAAAAAACCAAGAAGTGGCCAAAGGTTCATGCAATATGCATCAATGCATTAAAAGGTAAATTCAAATGAAATTCATAAAGCAAAAATAAATAGAAAAATACTAGAAAGAACCAGGAGGGTTAAAAAGTAACTTATCTTAATTATAAATCAACTGTAAACCTGAAAAGTTACAGAAGATGAACCCAAACTAGCCAATAAATAAGGTAACCAGCCTTCTGCTATTGGAGCAGCAGCCATACAGCCACGCGTTAGCATGATACCTTGCTCCTTAACAGCACCAGAACCACCAGGTGAACCGACAACCTCAGTGAATGTCGCCCTTTTATCACGACCCAGAGAAGTAAAAAAAAAAAGAGAAAAAGCCAGTAAATGTGACCTTTGCAACAGGCGGTCAGGTCTTCCCTAGACAAAAACACTACAACCCACCAACGCATCGGATTTACAAAGTTTAATTTGGACATGCATGAATAAAAGCACAATAAAACTGTAAAAGATTATCAGATATTCCTCCAAAGACAGGCGATGAAACTACGCCATGAGCACGATGGTCACCTCGACCAAACCCACTGACCGTGTGGGAGGAAAGGGAGGCAGTCCATGAAGTCATACAGCATAATTCTGCTAAATCAGACACAAAGTGTGGAAGAACATGTAGCTATGATGTGATGTAGGGTAAAAAGGTGATATCTGAAACTGTGGGATGCTTTCCAGCATCTGAGGTTCTTGGTTTTAGAGAGAAGAACATAGTCAGTCTGATTATAAAAACCCTAATAGGAAGATGTTTTGCCGCCTACATTTCCAAAAGCACCAATTTTGACTGACAGCTGGGAAATCTGGACATTCATTGGAACTGGACTTGTTTTAGCATAAAGTGAAATAAGGAATTTGCAAATAATTTAAATGGAAAAAGATCAAATAAATTATTAGAAAAAGATATGGCCGATCCCCGGACCTCTAATGACAAAATAAATCACGAGAGGACATCATCTAAACTGGAGCAGAGTTGGCTTATGCTGTGAATATATAAACGTCTCTCTTCCATTTATCTGAAAACAAACTAAACCAACGAGTATCAGCTGACATCGAGACGTGTGCGAGTCAGCTGTAAACGCTGCTTCTCCTGCTAACCATCAAAGCCATTAACAGCGAAGGCAACGCGGAGCGACAGCTTTAACCAAGTTTAAAAAGCGTTACTGGCTCCACTGTTAATGGCCTGCTGTCATTAAACATAGCAAAGGTTGCAAAAATATGTAAAACGCCGCAAAACAAATTCTGATTTTATTGCAATCTTATTGGCACTCCTGCTGTTGAAGCTTCGATTGGTATATTGATTTATAGCTCTTTAAATGAAATAACTAAGCATTTAACAGTAAGATCATAATAAAAGATGAACAAACCTGCAACCATAAAAGCAGAAAACAAAAAAGCAGAAAACAAAAAAGATAAGAACCCACCAGGCAGGAGCCCCCCCCACTGTGGGATATGGACACAGCTCCCACCTTCCTGCAGACCCAACACATCCTGGACACAAACTGTTTAGACCTTAACCAAGTTAAGAAACAGCCTCCCAGGCTGTCTCTCTGATAAACCCTCATCAGTCAGATTAACAAGAGCAACACCACGACCATTTGCACCAATGCCACCATGACTTCCTGCTTTGTAAAACTCATTTGCACATATTTACATGAACATTTTCTATCATTCTTTTTTATATATTTCATTAAGGCAAATCCCTTGTTTGTCACAAACTCTGTCAATAAAGGTCGCCCTGATTCTAAAAAGGTTTCAGTCAAGCTGTGAGTGCCTCTAAACGTCAGTGATGACAGCCTAAAGAACTGTGGCGTCTCTGCACCCACTGGCTAATTTACCAATAAAACTCTGTTACAAACATTTGTGTCTATCTATCTAAATCTGCCAGAAAACTAACTAACTAACTAACTAACTAACTAACTAACTAACTAACTAACTAACTAACTAACTAAATCCTCTTGAGGCGTCTTGATATCGGGGCCGCCCCACCAACGTTTGTTTAAATAACGAACATCTGAAATCTCAGTGAGCATGCTCAGTACGCTCTCAGTAGACAGATGTGGGGCATAAATCCAACAGCCCCAAGCTCAGATCGACCAATCAGAACGCTGGAAATGCTAATGTTACGTTTATGTTCTGCTGGATAGTGTGAGACCATCTAGGCAGATTTATCTGTATAACACATTTCAGTACAAAGACAATGCAAAGTGCTTTACATGATTAAAATATTGGAGCAAAATACTTTACATGATTAAACCATTGGAAAATAAAAACGGAATAAAAGCAAGTAAAAAAAAACAGTTGAAATAAAACGTGGGGAAATTAAAAAAAAAAATAAAACAATAAAATGTAAACTAAAAGCTATTATTAATCTATTGTTGGTCGTCCTTGATGGATCATTGAAGGATTGATGTGAATCTTTTCTCTTTAATAAATAAACATTTTGAGTGATGCTTTATTTATAATTGTATGTATATAAATTAAATTACATTTAGCTTATATGAAATTACATTTGTAATGTGCTGGTTTATGCAAATGTATCAGTTTAATTTAACGTTGATCAAAGTCAGGTTGTATTAATCACAGAAAATTAGTTGCTGCTAACAGGTGTTGAGTTTTTGTGCCCCACTTAACTTATGATGTCAGAGACGCTAATGACCGAATAAATGGTCGTAAATTAAAAGGTCGGCTTTGTCTAAAACTGTCAGGATTAGAATTAAAAAATGAAACCGTTTAAAAACATTTTGCACATGTGATGCTGAAAACAAAGATCGAATGCTCGACGTGAATCTAACGTTAAAAAAGGATAAAAACACCACCAATGACTGCTGCCGTTTGTTTCTGGAGGGGGTTGGTCATGTGGTGTTTGTTTGGTCATGTGACAGTGATGCAGCACAGGATTGTGGGTGTTTAAATGAAGTAATGTCAGCGGCATGACAGCGTTGATATCTGATATTATGGACTCTAATTTTCTTATTGGTGCATCTCTAATTTGCACCAAACTTATACAGGAATAAAATACAATTTATAAATAAAATACAATTTATAAATAAAATTAATTTATTTTAAGGTCTTAAACTTCAAAGTGTCATGAAAACAAATTATATTTTCCAGATCCTGCTTCTTTTTTTTCTTTTTAATAAAAATTAAGCTCATGTGAAACAGAAAAATTTTAAGCTGTTTTCAGACTCTGACTAATTCCCTGATGTGATCTCACTTCAGCCTGTCCTCCCTCTCTATGAAGCGCTACACTGGAGTGGATGTGGAGGACCTTGAGGACCCCGTGGGACTGCCTTTCGTAAATGCCTGCCTGGATAAGGCTCTTTTGTAACTCATGCGTAGGTTATGAGTCAAACATATCAGTTGGACGCTCTCGCTGCTTTGCAGGTTTTTCCCCTCAGAAAATATCCACATTACAGCAGCAGCGATGTCCAGCTTCACCCTCCATACGGAGTAACCGGTGCAGCTCAGGAACGTCAGGTTATGCCTGGCTGGCGTTAAACTCTTACAGAAAGATAAGGAAAAACAATCTGGATTTACACAAACTGGTAAAATTATAAAACATCCTGTAACTGCTTTCATTTTAAATAGAAAAATGAATTATTTCCACTGGTGCTGAAACATATCAGCTATTGCAGGTATTCTGTCATCCAAGACATAAATCTTTATCATTTTTGATTTAGAGATTTAGACATGGGTTAAGCTACTTTAGTTTCCACATTAAAAATGACTGGAAATACTTCCTAAAAGTTAAAGTTGTCCCATTGGTGTGTGAAACTGTAGTAAACTGATTTTCAGGCCGCTGACCAGCAGTGCACAGCAACATTGGGCGGAAGAGCTGTGCTCATGATTTATGAAGAAAACTTGTATCAGTCCATCACTTTTTCTAGAACCTCATTAAAGGGATTTCAAACCAGTATGATGGAAACATCTTAGCAGTTTTAAAACATTTTTTTACATAAATAACCAACCAGACTTGAACCAGAATCAGAGTTTATGTAAAAACTGGGAAGTTAAAGAGCGAAAGAAACTGGGCCCAGTGAGATTCAGTCGCTCTGCTCACACCCAGCTGATGCTCCCGCCATCTTAGAATCAGGATTTTTGTTTTAGCACAATTCTACAGACGCAATGACCTCCAAAATTACATCTCAGCGCTTTCTTTTTGATGTCACCTAGTCTGCTCGTACTCTTTGGCTTATCTGGGACCGGCTCGACCCAGGAGGGACACTTCCTTCTCCCCGGACACCTCCTCCACCTCCCATAGGAGGCATCCAGGGGGCATTTGAGGTCACCTGAGCTGACCCCTCTCCATGGGGAGGAGCCTCTAAATGAGTGTCTGGCCTTCCTGCAAAGGAAGCTCATTTTGGCCGCTTGTATCCTCGACCCTAAGATCCTCAAACCTCTGCAGTTGAGGCAGGAACCCTGAACCTGGAGCGTGACAGTGACCCTCTCCTGGTTTTATAAATCCACCGAGCACAGCCGACAACCGGACGCAGCCGTACGGAAGAAAGTTGGGCAACATTTCCAGCTGATGTTTGAGGTTTAGTCCTAAACGTCTGTTTGCAGCAGCCGTTTAACCGAGAGGAAGAACGCGTGTCCAGGTTAGTGGAAACCATCCCAGCGGCTCACGAACACGTCCCATTTCAACACTGACGACATGATAAACATTCACACACGCTTCACATTACTGCACCGAAACATCCCAGCATTTCAGAACCAGTTAAATAAAACCCGAGTGCATCAGAACCGTCTTTTCTGTGCCTGACTGAAAAGAATCCCAAAGAGTCGCTCCGCGTTTCGCGCTCACTTCCCCTAAACGGACTTTAATTACAACATTTCCATTATTGGCAGCAAACACTGATTGAAACTGACCTCGGCTGTTTCGCACTGTTGCCATGGCAACAAATGAAAGGAAGAAAAATGCACTATATATATTTCCCCCCCCACACACACACACACACAGAAAGCTGAGATACATTGTCAAGAACTGTCTAAAAATAGCAGCAGTTACTTTTTTTCTACTATTAATATTTCTCCAGTACCTGAAATGGAGTCTGGCTGTTGTAGTTCTTCACTTCCTTGTCAGCTCCACGGACCAGCAGCACTCTAGCACAGTTATCCTGAGAGGGGGGGCAAAAACAGGGATTATAAGTAACATGAACCTGAAAACATCCTGAGAAACCCAAAATCCTCAAGTTCTCCTACTTCGCTGCGGATAGAACGTCGTTTATCTTCCAGAGACAGAGAGTTTCCCGAGAAGTCAGCGGAGCAGGAACTGGCAAGAGGGTTCAAACGCCTAAAAACGTATCAGTACTGACTCAGAACTAGCAGGAACATCTGCAACCAGGAGTGGAGCTTCTTCTGCTTCAAGTGTGAAGCTGTTGCTCCACTCGCAGGGAAAGACGAAGTGAGGGTGAGAGAGGAGGAGAGAGAAGAAGAGCGATGGAGAGAGCTGAGGGGTTTGAATCTGCTGCACAACTCGCCCACAATGTGCTCCACCACGCATGCACCGTGCACACATACATGAATATAAAGACTTTTTTTAGAGCCACAATGAGCTGTGGAGAGTTGGCAGGAGAATCTCAAACTGAAGCAGCACCATGATCTGAACCGAGCCGTCAGCTGAGTCCATACATTCCTGTCATTAGACGTCTCCCTTCCTGTTTAAGACCCGCTTCTGTGGGTTATTTTCTGCTCGTATACCTGGACTGGCGCCAGTCCTCCAGCATGCTGCCTTTTCTCCGGAGATACGGTCATAAATTAGGCTGCAAATGTGGATTTATTTAAAGAGCAACAAACTGAGGCAAAGGTGTGTTTGTTCAATTAATTAAAAGTGGAGCGGAAACCAACGATGGAGGGAGAAGGTCAAAGCACAAAGGTTCACCATGCCAAAGACTCTCCTGGTGAGCTTAAATACCATGGAAACTCCAGCTGTAAGAAGGGATTCATACTGTCTTATTCTATTGTCTGTTGTCAGGTAGAAACCCAACAGATTCCAGGTAAGGACAGCAGCACACTGAATACCAATACGCTCTATTTTTGGTTACAGTGTGCTGCATAAAAAACCTCATAAGCCTTTCAAAAACTGGAAACAGACTGATCAAATTATCAAAAGTTTATTTATATAGCACTTTTCAACAGTCCATATGGTGCACCAAGTGCTTTACAAGCTGATATACAAACAAAGACGCTCAGACAAAATAGATAAAATACAAAAATGTGTAGGAAAATAACAGGATTAAAAGATAAAAACTAAAAAGTGCATAACAGCACAATGCTGAACAATTTTAAGAGCTATATGGAAAAATAAAACCATCAGAAACATTTGACTTCATAGAACCGCCTTTGGCTGCAAGTTTGTCTCCGCCGCTCATGATTTGGTTTAGAGATGATCAAGATGCAGAGCAGTGAAGTTCAGATGTTTTAAAAAGAAAAAAAATTGAATTTATGATGGTGGCATGAAGAACAGGCAGGGCCTAAGAAAGAAAACCAGGGAGCAGGGGGTGGGTCCGCGCCCTCCATGTTGCTGAGGTCACCACAGACATTTATACGTAGACGCCTCAATGGGTGCAGGTTTGCACGTCGACGTCACCGCCATATTGTTTGTGGCAGAGAGTAGTGAACGTCTATGTTCCCTGTATATTAAGTATTTAGATAGAAAGGTATAGATGGAGCTTATATATACATGTAAAAAATATCTAGAGATTAACTGATAGAGATTGGCATTTGATCGATGTGCATATATAGATTTTGAAGTATTCTAAATAAATAGTTGTGTGCTTATATATAAGAATATGTCCAGATTATTTATGTGTATATATATATCCATCCATCCATTTTCCAAACCGCTTCTCCCTCATGGGGTCGCGGGGGGTGCTGGTGCCTATCTCCAGCGTTCACTGGGCGAGAGGCGGGGTGCACCCTGGACAGGTCGCCAGTCTGTCGCAGGGCAACACAGAGAGACAAACAGGACAAACAACCATTCACACACACCTAAGGACAATTTGGAGAAGCCAATTAACCTAACAGTCATGTTTTTGGTCTGTGGGAGGAAGCCGGAGTACCCGGAGAGAACCCACGCATGCACAGGGAGAACATGCAAACTCCATGCAGAAAGACCCAGGGGTGTACTCGAACCCAGGACCTTCTTGCTGCAAGGCAACAGCGCTACCCACTGCGCCACTGTGCATCCCGTATATATATATATATATATATATATATATATATATATATATATATATATATATATATATATATATATATATATATATATATATATATATATATATATATATATATATATATATATATATATATATATATATATATGACAGCAGATTAGCCACATTCAACATGGCGGACGCTCTGACGCGTCATAGCATAGGTAGTGTCACTACCTCAAACCGAACCATCAGCTCATTTGCGCACGCGCGAACAGAATAACTTCCAGTAGGCAATGTTTCGTTTTCTTACTTTTTTATTCTTTTGTCTTTTTTCGGGCCAGGTGTTTCTTTTTGTATATCTTTGTATTTGCGTAAATATTGCATATTTTAAAAACAAATAGAGAAATACGTAAATATATATATAAAGCCTATATATATATACTTTTTTTTAAATAAGAATATATACACCATTACTTAAAGTACATAAAAACCCCAGCTATGAACATGTTTAGGAGTATAGAAACGTATTTTATTTTGAATATTCTTCAGGTTTTTTTATATATATTTTTTTGATTTGCATATGTATATTGTACTTAAAAAATGCATTTTCAAAAAAGTATGCCTTGGCTTTGTTATGTGTTCTTTATTCTATTCCCTGTCCATTTTTTTAAAAAAAAATAAACAATGCAGGTACTTTAATGACGGGGTCTTCTCCTGTTAATGATTTGTACACCAGATGGCGCTAAACTCTTAATATATGGCTTTAACTTTCTAATAAAACAAATTTTTAGTACAAGATTATTTAAATAACAAAATTCACCTTATAATTAAGGAAAAAAATATTTTTTCCAGTCCTGTTTGAACAAATAATATAACTTATAGAGTGTATTCAGACAATACAGACAAACGTTGCGCAATAATATATTCCCGGACTTCTGAGCATATCCGATGATGACGTCAAGCATTGCAACGTACAGAAAGTAAAACGCATCAGTTTCTTCCAGAAAAATCTTAAATATTTTCTATACAATATAGCTTAGCATTCTTTAATCATTTAAGTATAGAAATAAGTATTTTCAGTACCGTAATTACATTATTTTTTTGGCGACCCGGAAGTGATTCTGTTCGCACGTGCGCAAATGAGCTGATGGTACGGATCGTGCTACCGGTATGGATCGGGTAGTGACAGGCAGAACCCGTCCAACGAGGCATCTACGTAGATAATGTCTATGGCTGTGGTCACTTCACAAATTGTCTGCTTCTGTTTCTTTGGCAGCGTCACAGCGCCACCAATGGGCCTGGCATACCTACTACAGCTTGTAGGGGACACACATTTTTCTTAATCGTTTGTGAAAATTTGCCGTCATTGTCTCCCTGTAGACAAGGCCTTAATCCAGGGCAAAAGACAAATACTAACCTAAGGAGAGGAAAGTATAATATAAAGCACATGGAACGCAGGAGTAAATAAAGAAACTGAGCACAGTCCAGGAGGGTGACCAAAAGGGAGTTTGGGGTCCGCCGAGGATCCAGGGGAAGCACAAAGTTCCAGCGGTCGACCGGGGCACCAGCCGCACAGAAGGTCAGAAGGTCGACCAGAGCGAAAAAGGTCCGGGGGTCAGGAGTCTGCACAGGAAGAACCGTGGAGGTGGGCAGCAGCAGTGATGAAGCCCAGGGGGGCGACCAGGCAACAAGCATGCACAGGCTTCTCTTCGGTACCCATCATCCTGCTATCGTTTATGCAGGCAGGTGCTGACCAATAGAAATATGTCTTAGCTCCACCCTTCCGGTGAAGCTCCGCCCCCAGAGCAGGGGGACAAGAAACCCAGAGAATGTAATCTGGATAAAGGATAATTTATCTGAAAATAGTTGCTGCTAGCAAAATTACAGCAAAGCCTCTTTTATTATGCCTGATAAGCAGGACAATAAAACAATAAAGCACTCATTTTTACACTACAGACATTTTTCCATCTTGCTTGGATTTGAAAGCACCGCAGGGAAGCCTTCTTTAAATCTCTGCAGCTCTGGGCTTCACGGCCAAACTCTGAGCCGCTAAACGGTCTCTGATGAGCAGCAGAACAAACGAGCTTCAGAGGCCGACGCTGACCTGCAGCTTGGAGTGGTTTAGTGCAGCCGTTTATTCCACGCAGGACTTGATGAAGGGGCTGAAGACTGGCCCCAAGTGCCTGACTGTCAAAAACCAAACCAGCTCCTAAATCACTGCAGTGGTGACCTGTTCATCAGAGAGCAGATTTTAACTGGTCCATAAAGACAGACAGTGGTTAAAGCTGTGAATGCAGCCGACCCTTCAGGTCCTCAGAGACCCGCTGGCTCGATGTTCCCAGAACCAGAACTAAACAAGGGGAGGTAAAGTTCCTACGTTCCTCCGCTTTGGAACAAAACGCATAAAACCTGAGATGCTCTGAAACTCTTGGTTCCTCTTCAAATGTGGGAATTTCCAAACAAACCCTGTAATTTTCTTCATTTTCCCCCCAAAAAATCCAGAAATAGTTTCCTTTTTTGTTGAGATGGAGACCTGGGAACCTTCTCTAGGGGCCTGGCCCCCTGAAGACAGCGAGCCCTGCTGGTTCCTGAGAACTTCAGCCGCTTCTGGCCCTGACCTGGACCAGGCTCCACCACGGATCCTCTGCTACCATCATCATGAACTACCACAACCTTTCCACATGATCACAGCCCACAGGGAGCTGTAAACTCACTGGACCCTTCACAAGTCCTGGAAGACGTCTCCAAGACCCTGAAAAGAGCAGCTAAGTTCTGGATAATTTGATTTTTAGACCCACCCAGCATGAAGGCACCTTTAGACTACAATGTCTTTATTTAGAGAGCAAAGCCCGATAAAAGGAGTAAAGAATCTGCATTTGTAATGTGTGGGCGGCCTTCAAATGAGTTCTCAGATACTTTACTACGGATAGAATAAAGAGATTATCATAAAATAAAAAGCAGAGAGCTCTTTGCTTTGGTCTTCGCCTGTTTGTGGCAATTAGAGGAAGACAAAGATCCGGCAACAAGACTCTACTCCTGGGATCTGAGGATCTCCCCGTCCCGGCATTAGAGGCGTGATAAATAACACGCAGGAACGCTGAATAATTCGTCTCCTGGGGAAAAGAAACAAAGAGACCTCAGATTAACCAGAGCAGAAAGGAAGGAGTCAGCAGGACAGGAGGCTGAGCCGTCACTGAGTCCAAGTCCACAACTCTGGAGTTCTTCTTTCCAAAGACAGTGGCCTGAAAGTCCCGTCCTCCAGGGTCGATCTCCTGCTCCTAGATGCGTCTCTGCTTCAGCGCACCAAGACGAGCTGATCAGCAGAGCTGGACTGCTAGTGAGGAAGTTTAACCTTTGATTCAGGTGTGCAGGGCAAGGGACTTATCTACAAGATGAGTTAGAGACCACTGCAAAGGGCAAGATAGAACCGGCACCATTTATTCCTTTATCTGTTGGGTTTCTAAATTATTCTAAATGAACTGTGCTGACATAATGTTTTAAATGTTTGGTGTTCTCTGTTCTTGTGAGGATTATGCTGGGGAGACTCTGCTGAAAAGGAGATTTCTGTTTTTCTAGACATCAGCTTTCAATGTTAGGCCATGTTTCACAATCACTGAGGGTTTTTGACTCACCAATCGGGTCTAAAAAAAAAAAAAAAAAACTTCCAGCAAATCCCGTCGACCTTGATGGTGACAAAAGAAGAGTTAAAAGTAACCGCAGGTACTAACGTAATCTAAATGGAGGCTTTTCTGATAAAATCACAGCTTATGTGAGCAAAGAGGAGGGAATAAAACGGTGCAGGCAATGGGATGCTCCATTGACCTATATATATATATATATATATATATATATATATATATATATATATATATATATATATATATATATATATATATATATATATATATAATGATCATGGGTCAGCAGCCGGATCAGAGACGGACAACAAGGCCCATCAGCTGCTGAGGTCCAGTAATAATTTACCAGCTTTCTTTATTGGTTTCTAGGGTGAAATGATGAGCAGTCGGTCCAAATGGTGCTGGTGCTGCCTTGCAGCATGAAGGTCCTGGGTTCAAATCCCATCCTGAGGCTTTTCTGCATGGAGTTTGCATGTTTTCCCTGTGCATGTATCGTTTCTTTCCAGGTACTCTGGCTTCCTCCCACAATCCAAAATCCTGACATCATTGCGTTCTCTAAGTATATATTTGTGTGTCTGTGTTGCACTGTGAGTCAGCCAGGGTTGTTCCACATTCAATGAGCAAACCTTTTACATTCAAACTACTCAGACGTGAAGAATATCTGCTGAGGTAAGAGTTGCTGTATTTCTGGCACATTCTGCAACCATTCGTGGGCTCATTGCCTAAAACTGTTTGTTTTTGGTGAAATTTGCCTAACACTGATATCAGTTTTGCCCCTCAGTAAAATAAATAAAATATATATAAAATATTCCAGTTTATCCTGGCCTAATTGTACTTGTAGACCTGTTCCATTGCATTAACACTGCTTCATCTAATCCAGCCTTTTAACCTCCTGTCACTGCAAACCTCTCTTTAAATCAGACTTCCAGCACTGGTAGCAGGCACCTTCATATGTGTCTGCAGGACGCTGAGCTGCTCACCTGGTTGTAGAGGGCACAGATGTGCAGGGCGGTGTTCCCCGAGGCGTTCTGGGCGCTCATGACGGCTCCGTAGAACAGCAGATGTTCCAGATGCTGCACATGGCCGTGACGACAGGCCTGCACACACAGACACAGAGCTGACGGGATCGCTGCAGTGGCATGCCTTCACCACTAGATGTCAGTCTGCAGCAGAGGAGCAGCAGTTCTGTTCGGACCCAGAAACCAAAATCCAACATCTAGAGTCTAACGGAGTCTCCAGGAGAAATGCATCTGAAGGATCAGGTGCTTATCTGCTACATTTCCACTTAAAATGACCGGAAACCTGGGAGATGTGACAGACTTCAATTTCTGACCGTGCAACTTGTTTTAAATATCAACTTTTATAAAAGTTCCCCCATGTCCATTAAGATAATCTTTATTAAATAAAGAGTTTGAAATCAGTGCTTCCCTATGGAGCCTCATGAGGGCCAGAATATTTGTTTATTTAGTTTATAAAGTTATAGATTCCTGCAAAAAGGGAACTAAAAGCACATTTGTCTTGAAATGACTGTTTCTTTTCTTGATTTGAGCAGCTAAATAAGATTATGTAATATTTATCATGGAATAAATATTTTACCCCTAAAATAATTAGATATCCTGCACTTTAAATAATATGGAGATGAATTATTCTTCTTTCAAGTGCAAAAATCTTATTCCATTGGCGGATAATCTTATTTAACTTCTCAAATCAAGGACAAAAACACTCATTTCAAGAAAATTTTACTTACTTTTAGTTTACAGTATTAACTGTTTTAGTAAAAACACAAAACCACTCATGTTTCTGATCCAAGCTTCTGTAGATTGAGATGAATCCTAAACTGAGAGGAGGAAGCAGCAACGTCAGGCTAACGTTTCTACGCCCACCAAGTAGCCACAGCTGCCTTTCCTTCCCAGCAGCCTCTGCTGCACATTGATTGGCACCGTGGGCGCCGCCTGGTGTCAGACGCGTTAAAATGTCCACAAACCTGACTTCATCAGACAGAAAACAGTCATGTCCCTTCTTTAAATACAGACATCCATCATCGCTTTGACCAGAGGAACCGCGACCAGATACCTGCTCAAACATTCCCACGGGAGAAAACGCACAATATGGCAAAAAAAAATGTCAGACTTAGACTTTATTTAAGCAAAATGTCGTTGAAAGGTTCAGAGCAAAATTGGAAGGTAAAGGTAAATCATTATAAGTATTTGACATTTGACAGGAATGTGGCAACAAAAAAAATTGCAGAAAAGTGGGTTTAAGACAATCTGAATAGTGCAAATACATGTAGCAGCAACAATGAACCAATCGTATGATGATGCAGATGAGAGTAAATATTTTGATGCAATCCGACTGTTTTATCTTTGATAGAAATATTAATAATAATAAATAAATGCTTTTAAATTCAGATGGGTCACAGGTAATTTGGTCCTGCCCACATGAGGAGCAGACTCCTCACTCACTCTGGATGACGGTAACCGGGCCTCCGGTACTAATGTGAAGGACCATGGCATCATATTTGGACGGGAGACAAACCTCCAGCCATGTCCTCCCTGACAGACCCAAAACCAGGGAACATCAGGGAATCCTGACCTAAAGAGTCGACTGCTGCCTGCATGTGCAGGTTGGCTGATGGCTGCATCCATCTAGCTTAAATGTTCTCTTGTCTTTACGATTTTAAGGAGTGGTTGTATCATATTAAAGCTCCAGGAACACAGGAAGTCGTGGACGGCCAGTCTCCTGGACACTGATCCGGTGAGATTACGCTGCTGATGAAACGTAAAACATCGTTTAAACGTCTCTGTCTGGGCTGTTTGTGTCTTTCATTTCATTTACATCTTGCCCCCCTGAAGATAAACATCGCTTTTTAGCCTTTATGAAACACACGACAAAATGCCTCAGCTGCAAATCACAAAGGAGATTAAAAGCAAGCTGATCAAACTTTAAAATGCACAGATGCATTGTGCAAGCATTAAAAATGGATGTTGCTTATGTTGCAGGAAAAGTCAGGAGGAGATGTATAAACAGCTGCGGCTCGTTGCTGAGCTGATGTCTGATCCTCGTGGTGAACATGATGTCCGTAATACGACGCGGTTCTGATTCTAACACTGACTGGCCTCCACACACACCTCCACTTTAAGTTATGCATTACGTTCTAATCATTATCATTAAAGTTAGGAACCATTAAATACAAAACAAAGGGAAATAACCGAGGAGGGAAACTGTGAACATCCAGTCCGGTCATCTCACTAGAAAGTCCTGTTTGGGGAAATAATCTGTTCATAAGTCGGGTTTCAGGAGGAAACCTTGACCATGTGAGCCAGCAGCCGTGGTTCTGCTGCTCGCTGACGGCTGATTGTTATCGCGTCTGAAACGGGACGGCTGAGATTTAACGACTCGACAGGGAGGGAGATAAGAAACGGGATGACTGTGAAGGCCCGGCGTGTGCAGGAGTCCGTGCAGAGATGCTCGTAGTTGGTCGCTGCTGCAGGGCGGCTCTTTAAACGGCTTTATCTGCCTCAGCGGGGAACAGCTGCTCAGACCGCGAGGGGAGAACGCTTTGTCTTCATAAAGCGGGGCTCCTCCAGGAAGGAGGTGGTGAGTGCGTACCTGGTGGACCTCGCGCGTACCTGGTGAACCTCGTGCGTACCTGGTGGACCTCGTGCGTACCTGGTGAACCTCGCGCGTACCTGGTGGACCTCGCGCGTACCTGGTGGACCTGGTGCGTACCTGGTGAACCTCGTGCGTACCTGGTGCACCTCGTGCGTACCTGGTGCACCTCGTGCGTACCTGGTGGACCTCGTGCGTACCTGGTGAACCTCGTGCCAGCCGTTCTCATCCTGGCAGCAGACGGAGGCCTGGTGGTTGAGCAGCAGCTCGCAGCAGCCGGGGTCGCCTCCCACCACCACGCTGTGGTACAGAGGCGTCAGACCGCGGCTGTCCTTGTAGTCTGGAGACGCTCCCAGCTCCAGCAGCGTCTGGGGGAAGCATCACAGAGCCACGGATAAAGGCATCCACAGATCCTGAAACATCTCAGCTACGTGAGGGTAGATTTGGTCAGCAGCAGACAACATTGTTCCAACTTTTCCACAAAATCTTTTTATTTACAGCAGCTGTTAACCCCTGAAAGGAACATTTGATGCCAACACAAATTCTCAATGTATAAAATCTCCTGAAACTTCCAAGTAATTGTTTTGTTTACTGATATTAAACCTTTATGAAACTGCAGACACTTTGAATTGAGAAAGCTTCCTGGATGGGAAGCAAAACATCTTCAGCTTCAGAATAAAAGTCCAGTTTTATTTTTCAACCTTTTTTTTAATTGATCATGAACTGCATGAATCTTCTCCGACACTTATATTAAACACCCAGAGGAGCTCACACAACAATACCCGGGCTATTCCTGATTACTATCCCGCTATTAAAGTGAAATAATGAACCAAACTCATCTCAGGAGTTTAATAATCCTGCAACTCAACCACACTAATCATGCAGATCTAAAACAGCATTTATAAAACTTTATTTTGTAGATTAGAAGCTGCTCTTTATTTGCCAGCTCTGGCTTACTAAAATGAAATCCACCATCCTGGTTTATGACATTTTCTAATTAGATTCTGAAGTTGTGAAGATCATCTCTAATGGGACAAAGGCTGGTTTGGAACAAGAAAATAACCAAAGCTGAGAGAACACGGGTGGAAATAAAATCTGTTGTGACATTTTAAGCTGATTTTGTTGGTTTCTCAGGGAAAACTCCCAGGAAAGTTTTACTTTCCCAGAGCAGTAAAGAAAAAAGGCCTTCACCTGTTTAGCATTTGACTGAGCTGTTAGTCAGAGCAACAGCTTCCTGAAACGGTCTGTAATCCCCACAGACTCGTTTAATGCACAAGCAGGAGGGAAGGATTGTTTAAAAAAGACGTTTTCTCACCATGAGCATGACCTGGTTCTTGGAGCGGGCGGCTTTGTGAAGGGAAGTCATGCCATCCTTGGCCCTGAAGTCCAGGTGAGCTCCTCCATCCTTCAGCACCTTTAGCATCTCCGCCGCGTTGTCCAGCTGAGCGGCGAACGTCAGCGGGCTCTCTGGAACAAACAGGACAGGAGGTGTCAGCGACGGAGACGGCAGATGTGTTTCCATGTCCTGCAGCTTTCAGCACAGAGGTTCTGGATCCAGACTGTAAACTCAGACATGTTTGTTTTCTTAAGCTTAACACAGGAGGCGAGTTTAGCTCTGCTGAAAACGCAGCAGCAGCGCCGGGAACTCCCGGGAGGAAACCTGTGATGTGAACCACAGGGGAGCTCTCTGCTCCCTTTAATTCACCGCCAAACATTTGCAGGTAAAACAAGACTCGTAAACGCTTGGAAGAACAATTCTCCTGTGCAAAGAAGAAGCTTCTGCTGAGAAACAGAAGCAGGAAGGATTCCAGAACTCAGTGAGGGGTTGGACCCCCTTTGAAACCGACGCACAGCGTAGCCGAGCGTTGGGTAGGACAGAGGTGGAGAAGAAAGTTCAATAAAGGCAATCCACACGCTTTTTGGGGTAAACATGTTTCTGTCGGTCTTTTCAGAATTACTTTAACCTGTGACCCAAGCTTTAATTTTTTAAATCTTTTAACTTTTTAGAGTTGGGGGGAACCAATAAATCTAATAACCAACTATTAGCTGTGGCGTCTCTGCTTAAGGGGCCAGTGGGTCCGACCAGATGTCGCTGTGGAGCTCTATGTTCACAATAATCAGTAGGACATGATCGTTCTTTATAGAGCAATATTGGAAAAAAGACAGATTCCTTTACCAATAAAATTCAGTTATAAACATCTGTGTCTATTTATCCAAGTCTGCCAGAAAACCAACAAACTCAGTAACTAAATCCTCCTGAGGGGCTGTGATGTCGGGGCCGGTCCACTAATGTTTGTCTAAATAATGAACATCTGGAATCTCACTGAGCATGCCCAGTACGCTCTCAGTAGACAGCTGTGGGGCACAAATCCTTCAGCCCCAAGCTCAGATCGACCAATCAGAACGCTGGAAATGCAGACGTTAAGTTTACGTTCTGCTGGATAGTGTGAGACCATCTAGGCAAGGTAAGTTTATTTGTAGCACATTTTTGTACAAGGACAATGCAAAGTGCTGTACATGATTAAAATGTTGGAAATTAAAGACAGAATAAAAGTAACAAATATTGTTGGAATAAAATTAGGAAATTTTAAACTAAATAAAACTGGAAAATGAAAACTAAAAGCAATGACTGGATTTGAAGGTTGTCTGAAATCGGCACAGCAGTCCAAAACTCCTGCCATGACTCCTTCCATGACCTTTCATGTTGACCCCATGAAAGGTCATGGAACAGGAGCTAGGAGCTGTTATTAGAACATTTTGGATGCAGCCAGGGTCCAGAAGAGATAGGCTGTGAATTTGGTGGGTCTAGCTTTTGCTCATGCCCCCCCCCCCCCCCCCCCCCTTTACCTCAGCATTGCCTGGTATATAGATTTTTGGGAGTTTAGCAGTCTGATGAGGTGAGGAATGAAGCTGTTGTGCAATCTGGGTGTTCTATATCTACAGCTGCTGAACCTCGTGCCAAAGGGCAGCAGGGAGTCCACGGTGGGGGTGGCCGGGTTTTTTTATGGTTGTCTGAGCCCTGGTCAGGCAGCGTCTGTGAGCACGGCAATGACTGGAGGGAAGCGTTGTCCCGATGATTCTCTCTGCTGTCCTCTCCTCTTTCTACACATTTTCAGTCTGAGGTGTTGCAGGCCCTGGGTCACAAAATAATCTGTTCATCCCCTCAGGGCAGAAAATAACTTAGGATCTCTGAAAAGACGCCAACTTGTCAGTTTGTAATGCACGCAAGATTATCCTTTCTGAAAAAGAGACCATACCAAGTAATTTATGATTAGATATAAATGTTGCATAACATCCTGAAAAATACATAATTTTTACCTCGCAGAGGTGTCCTCACAGAGTGCAGCTGCCAAAATCCAAAATGTCTGCATGTGCACCAAACACATGTGAGGCCTGAAGATGCAGCACAGCACGAGAAAATGTTTTCAGATCATCCCACGCATTGACTGCCTGACAGGTCCACACCCTATATGTGTTCTTCTGACATTGTGGACGTAGAGATATCCAAAGGAGCATAGAGTGTTTTTAAAAAGCTCGCCCCCGGTGGTGACAGGTTGAAATGACACCCGCTTTTACGCATGTGTACGGGAGGCGACAAAAACACGTCTGCCGCTGCGACTGCATCAGAGGCTTAATGTCTTCTGAGGTAAGAAAGCTATAAATATTGAAGTTAGCACGTGTTCTCTCTCTAATGCATCGATTACGACGGAGACTCAGCAAGCAGCCAAATGAACAAGAGCGTGCAGCGCGTCACGTCCAGAGAACAGGAGCCGAATCACTCTCTCATGACCTGACTAAACAACGGTATGAGAGGAAAACTCATTTTACACATTGAGCAATTGTAAGGGCATGTAATGCGAAAGAAAATACATAATATTTGACTTTAATCACTATGCACTTTTGAAATCAATGCGGTACCGCACACGTGACGTCACCGTCTCAAGAGCAACGCCCCTTTTGCCGCTTAGGTAGGGCATACAGGAGAGAACGCACGGATAACGGATATGACCGACTTTACAGCCGTTAAACTTTCCCAAGACGATGTCCCAGGCACACGGTTTACTGGTCGCACTGTCGAAGAACACACCAACCTTCAGCTCAAACGATGGCTTGAGGTTCGAGGGCTTAAAAAGACTGGAAAACTGGCCGAGTTGATGAACGGTAAGCTTTGTTTTTTTTCCCTGCGCGGCGATCATGGCAGCGTCGGCCGTTTTTTTTTTTTTGTTGTTGTTTGCAATCACCGTCCAGGAATGGGTATATGTTTAATGTTTGTCTCATTTGAAATGTTTTTGAGTAAGCTATCCTGGTAGCAGGCTATCATGTTAGCGCCTGCTACCATGATAGCCTATATGCTGTCATGGTAGCAGGCGCTACTTTATTAACATGTCGGCCACCAAAATACTCTTACCTTGACTTGATGTCGCTGGAATTGGGTCAGGATGTTCTTCGGTTGCCCTTTCCTCCGACAAAATGCTTGCTACATATGTACTTGAATTTGGTAACTTTTTCCGGGTTGAACTGTTGTGTAGGCCGACCGCCCCGGTGTTCCAAGCGCACACATTTCTCCTTGGCAGTCTTGAAGAAAACATCCTTCATATGCGGCCGATCAGCGTAACTCGAGTCGCTGTTGCACGTTCCATAGCAACAATGTTTAAAAACCATGGTCTTAGATTTGGAAAAAGCAGTCGTTTTACCGAGTAAAACCAAGGCTAACGCACGTCTCTTTTACAGCAAAACAACGGCGACTTTCCGGAGTTTGCCCCACTGCGTACCACGTGATGTGACGTCATCGTGACGTTGTGTTTCTAAAAATAGCTCGCGCGCGGTACCCCATTTAAATATTGCAAAATTAGAGTGAAATGAATTTATTACCAGTTAAAATGGCTAAAATGGACAAGATGACAACATCACTAGTCAGCATTTATTGTTTTTTAAACCTCAGACATTTAGTTTGGTGCTCCTGACTGTTGAGCTTAGCGTAAGCACCATGGTGAGACACCTGAGGCCTCCAGAGACGACATTGTTGCAGTTTGAGTCTGGTAAGGGAAGAAAAGATGTGTCCAACAAATCTGAAATCCGTTTTAGAGAAAATAGTCTACAAATGGAGGCCATCATGCTCAGGTCTGGCTGCCAAGCAAGTTCACCCTGAAAGCAGACAACAAAATGCTATAAAAGTCCCCAAAACCCTTAAACTGTCACCAGGGAACATTTTACAGCAGATTCTTGCTTTCATGGGAGGTGAGCAAGGAGCAAGTTCCCCAGAAACAGAAGAGACAAAGACCAGGACTCCTGAAACAAAATGCTTTAGGACAAATTAGCATAAAACCAAATTATTTGGAGACCAACGCAGAAAATATGTTCCATCAACGCAGCACAATGTCACAGTCCAGAACGCTGAATTTAAAATGAAAAGTGATCTTATCAAGGTGTTGGTTGTTTGTATCTGTAACACTTCTATTCTTTCACCTTTTCTCCTTTTTAGCATTTTGTCTCATCTGTTTTTCTCCTTTTTTCCTCTTCTACTCATTTCAGTGTATACTGAACATGAAATAGTCCCAGCATAAAATCTAATAAAGCTTCTTTTATATATAAATCAACCAGAGTACTAAAGCAGTAAGGCTCCACTTGCAAAAGGAAAATCTGTTTTTGGCACAATAATTCTTAATGCTACATTTCCAGACAGGACGCACATTTCTGGACTCATCTCCTCAGCCAATTGATCAGCCAATCAGCTCTCTCTGTTTCCTCCATCTACCTGCTTCAGACACTCAGGAGTAGTGAGGAGGACTGTGAGTGAACTTCAAAGATTTTGTCACCTTAGGAGCTCCCTGAAGTCCTGAGATGCTTGTGAATTACTTTTATCTCACCAAGGTGAAATTCTAAGTTTTTTTCCTAAAATGACGTCACTAGGAGCTACTTTTAGCCCGAGGATTCTTTGTGAATACAGGCCCAGATCATGAGCTAATTAATTAGGATTCTGTGGGGTGTCTTGAAATGGGCAGAACTTGCACAAAGAAATAAAAACATTCAAATGTCTCAAAACGGAAAGTGAGGATGTGGACAAACGTTCCCTGGATGGAAGTCAGAGATGGTAGATGGGTGCAGGAAGCATCTAAAGTTATTTTCTTTATCGTTACATGCAATTAAACCAGATCTTTTTAAATTAAAACATATATTTTTATTAAGATTTAAATATTTAATGGTTTGTCTTAGTTGTTTCACCTGGTTATAAGAACTGAAACCAGTCAGAGGAACTGACCCACTATAACAACTGGAACCAAATGATGGTTTTCCTGAGCCTAAACAGAGTTTCATTTCTGTTCCTCATGAAATTTATTTAGACTTTAACAAACTTCAGATTCCTTACTTTCATTCACCGCTCAGGGTTGTGAGCTGATAAAAGCAGGTCAGTTTTCTCTCTATTAATTATAAAGGCATGGCAGAAAAACAGCAAAGAGGTGATTAAAGCGGCCCGGCGTGATTCTAAACAAGGTCATCAAAACAAGACACTTGAAGACAACAAATGTGTCCCAGATTGACTTTATGTTAATTAGCTTATTATGGCACCAGGAGCTGGTTTGGAGCGGTTCTGGCCTAGAAAGTTCTCAAATAAACAACAAATAGAGTTATTTTCAGGGAAAAGTGACTTTATTAAGCCCTGCGAAAAGATATTCCGCTCAAATGCACTAAACTTACAAATAAATGTTTTAAAACATCTTTGAAATAAATGCTGAAGGTTGAACTCTATGCCTGTGCTGGATTTAGAAACTCAAAGTACTTTTAGCTTATGAATAATAAAACAAGCAGCCATTCACAGCAGAGAGCAGAAATAACAATGCATTAAAGGTGAGGCTCAGTGTTGGAGTCTGCAGCATTAAAACCTGCTCTAATCTGCACAAGCTTTTTATAAAGTCTAGGGTTTCCTGGAAATAACCCAACGGTTGAAATGGGTGTTGCCCTGCGATAGACTGGTGACCAGTCCAGGGTGAACCCGCCTCTCGCCCCATGACAGCTGGAGATGGGCCTCAGCACCCCTCATGACCCACAAGAGACAGACGTGTTAGAAAATGGATGGATGGATGGATGAAATGGGTGGAATAACAGGTTCTGGGGGCTAAACTGCAGATACATCACTTGCATCTCCACTGATCCCCTGTCTGTCCCTCTCCCATCAAGTAAACGCTTCAGAAACTTAAAGCCAAAACTAATAAACTTACAAACAGCTTCTTCCCCAGAGCTGTGAAGGCAATCGCCCCCTGCTGAGAGAAAATCAGCCCACTGTTACTAACATAACATCATAACATCATACGTTACAATCACCTTAATGTTACTGCCTACTGCTCACTATCATGTCAGAATTTCTAAATGCCCATTACTGTAAATGAAGCCTCTGATCATCAATGCTCAATAAAAAACCTTATTACTTCATTATCTTTATCTGTGACTCTCCTGAATGTTAAAATAAAAATAAAATAAAAAAATGTATCCCTTCTTCATTGCCTGTTTGTCTGTTTTTGCCTTCATTGTGTGTAATGTGAACCGGAGTAGCTGGTAGCAAATTCTTGTTTTGGGCACACAAGGATGGGATAAACCCTATAAATCAAACAGTACCCTGACTGTTCTGATCTGCACTATATTTCTGCAGGGAGGTGATGGTGGAGCAAGCAGCACGCTGAGGTTCTTGGGAAGTTTATTGCTGCTGGGTTAGTACACGCCTGTGTGGCTTAGTCATTGGAGAATAGGAACATGGCATGGTCAAGCTGGCTTCAACGTAACGCCACAGCCTCATCACCCCGACACCAGGCAGCCAGCGCTCCACACTGAGGTCCACAGCTCCTGGACACAACACATCCAGGTGCTGCCCCGGATTCCAACCTGCAGCTGCAACCAACAGTCCATCCAAGAAAAGCCCCTTATGCATTAATGAGCACTGGGCGTACCTGTGGAGCAGGGCTCCCAGCTGGGCAGAAGCGCACACGTCTCCAAATTGCACCTTGGCTAAACTGCACCGGTTGCTGGGAGACTGAAGGACGCTCTGAGATCTTCGGGGTAAAGTTTAAATGCAAATTCTACCTAATCCACCCGTCCAACTTTCACAGATAAAGGCTCAACATTAATATTGGGATTGAGCAGAGAAGGAAAGGAGGAAAAACTCTGAGAAACGTTTAGATTAACTTAGCAGTCAAAATGTAATTCAGAAAATCAGCTTGAATGAGGCAGTATGACAGCCCTCCACCTGCATTGTGTCATAGTTCTGGTAACACTGATGGTGCTTCGTCTGATTCCACTATAAATATATAAAGATGTTCTGCAAACCGGGACCATCTTCCTGGTGCCTGTGTGATAATCACAGCAGTAGCAGCGTGGTAGCCCTGACCGTCGGATGCTCCGGTAACTGCTTGATAACACCTTCGTTCCACCCTGCTGGACCCCAGTTTAGACCGAGTGTGAAATGTACACATCTGTTTCAAAGGGAGAGAAGTTTGCAGCTCATTTTATTCCAGGAGGAGGCAAAACGTCCCGCTGGTTGGAAAAATGAGCCCCGCTATCTCCACCCGAGCAGACGCGGAGGTGCAGGAGGGAGAGGAGTCATTTAAAGCCATTCTGCTGATCACAGGAAAAGCTCTGGAAGACATATAAAATCTATAGGTGGTGAAGTTTGGTTTGCAGGTTTTCAGAGGCGCCTCAGCTCCACACCAATAAGCCCTTCTTTAACAATAGTTCTCAAAGCCAATTAGGAGAACCTCACTTCTCTGCCTAATAGCTCCTCATCCTCCTGCTTCGCCTTTATCTGCCTCAGCGGACCACGTTTGTTCTGGCCGATCTCTGTCCACTCAATGCCGCTCATTTCAAGCCCAACCGCTGCGCCGAGACACTCTTGACACATTCATTAAATAGTCATAAACAAACATAATTAGCAGCCTCGGCACTCAAGTGAAGTCAATAGCACTTAAAGCAGCACGGGTTAGCCAACGGCAGCAATGAGCTTCTAAACGCAGGCTGCCTGAGGCCCACGAGATAAAGGTGGAAACATTTTAACACGTGTGAAGCTAATCCCTTCTCTCCGCTCTGTCAGGGAAACTGTTCCAGACACAAACGAGGATTTATTCCCCTCCTTTCAAAAGATAACAGAAACGTCGCTTATCTGAGTGAGAAAGTCCTCACTGGGCTGATTAGCGTCCGCAGGTGCGGGAGCAGATAAAGCTGGTGGCGTCGCCGTCCAGAGGGACGACTCTTGACCCGACTCTTCCTCCTGGTGCAGACCGGAGGGGCTGGAACTGCTGACTGGCCACGGGAAGCAGGGTTTAACCCACTGGAAAACAGCGCAGTGGGTCAATTACCGAAGTTTCTCAGCTTGGTCTGTGTCGGCCTGACAGAGAAACATCTAGAAAGCTCAAATCTGCAGCTTTTCCTCCATGATTATTAACTGAAATCTTCTTTAAGCTTTAGTTCAGTTCCCAGCGTTAGATCTCCCAGACAGCTGCCTCTATGTCAGCAGGGTGAACTTTTACTATAAAGGTTTACATAAATTTGTGCTGAATTATTGAGTCATCATTAATAAAGTTATCAGTTATAAAGCTGATGATGGTGGATGGCCATTCACGATTGATTTGAAGCATTTTCCCCAGCATTTAAACACTTTTATACTCTGGATTGTCTCCAATCCACAACGGGTCAGAAATATACATACAGGCCCAAGCAGACGTCTCTCAACAAGCTGCACCTCGCTGCCTTGCTTAAAGGTCCTCATCCAGGACCTTTATGTCCAACAGGGCTGTGTGAATCAGAGGAGCTCCACAATAAATTCAAGTTCAACTTCTGTTTCTGTAAACCCCTGCAGGTGCATGTTGCAGAGAAATCCCACCCTGGAGGAAAACGATTGTTCAAATAAATCACAGAAAGGCCAAAATATGACACTCATGCTGATGAGGAGGGTCTGACCGGTGCTGTAGATCCGGTAGATTCAGCCAAACCGTTACAGAGTTTTAGCCTCTTGAGCTACAGGGAGAACAAAAACATTTCTGAAAGTGAAATTCAGCTTTTTGCTGGTTTTGGAGAGCGGTGGTTTTATTTTTCCATCACTATCAAACCCACTCAGAGCTTAAAGATCTGTCCTTTGTTTCCTCCTCATCAGAACATTTCATTTATCCGTTCTTCCCTCAACCAGCAGAACAAGCACAGAAAAGACACAGAAGCAGTTTAACGTCTCTCACATTTATATCCAGTATGATACCTAACTAGAGTCAAGCTGTGGAGGCTATGGAGCAAGTTAATCAAATAAAAGAATGACACAGAATTACTGTGGATGAGGTTAAATGTCCCTAATATTAACAAAAAGAAGACTTGGTCATCCTGTTCAGAGGAACTTGGGTTTTATTCTGGGATGTTCGTTACGTGTTACGTTGCACAAACAACAGTGCTGTTTTTAAGTCAAGCTTTTTCCAACTTGTTAAAGTAAAGCCGTTCTCTCTTTTAAGATCCCAAGAAGATTATTCAAGCTTTTAACACCTCTCCTCTGGACTATAGAAACCTTTAAACATCAGCCTGGATCAATCATCCCAGCAGCCTCTGCTCGGAGCTCAGAGCGCTGCGGTTCGTCTTTTAGCCGCGAAAGAAGCCTTAAAATCGAGTCTTCATTGGTCTCCTGCCAGTAATCACATGGATTTTTACATTTTATTGCTCACTTGTAAGGTTTTAAATGGTGCAGTCCAGGTTTACAGAGCTGCAAGTGACCCTTGAGACCTTCCACAATGGCCCCAAACTACTAACAGCTGAAAATAAAGAACAAACTAATGTTTTTAAGTATTACGTTAAAAGATAATTGGGATAATTGCATAAAATTTACACAACAGAAGGAGTACCAATAAATGAATCACCACCAATATTTCATTGGAATGTATGCTGCAATGAAAATAAAATAAAAAAACAACTAAAAATAGAAATTCCTATAATAGATATTTATCAAAAAAATATGAGTTAGCTATTTTTAAGAAGGTTGTGTAACATTTGGGTCGTTTCCTTTAGCTGGACTGGGGGTCCAGCCCGCGTCTCCTCGGCCTTCTGGGACCGCAGTCAGAACTTAGAGGTGACCGAGCGTTTCCTGTCATCGCCCAAGATGGCGGCGTACTGACCTCTACACGGCCGCACCGTTCAGATGTCAGTTATTCTCTCCCATGGCTTTCTATTGGTTAAGAGACGATAAATAGTTCGTATCCATCCATCCATCCATCCATCCATCCATCCATCCATCCATCTTCTTCAGATTATCCACCACAACGGATCGGTACAGCGCCCGCTTCACAGCAGACGCCGCACCAATCCGCCTGTCGATCTCCCGCTCCATCTTCCCCTCATTCGTGTACAAGACCCCAAGATACCTAAACTCCTCCACTAGGGGGCGGTACTGCCCTGATTTATTCTAATTAGCTATTTTTATGATAGTTGGTGTAAATGTGAAACACTTTGGTCAACTTTTGTTGTCTTTAAATGTGATTTATAGTCAAATTTTGACACTGAGATGAAATAATTGAGTTTGAGGATGTGTGTTTAATCCTGGCAGATTTTGGTGCAGGACTCTTGCTCCAGGTGGACACGTGAGATCCTGGAAGCCTCATCTCAGCCTCTGGAGGCATGAAACACCTGCTCCGATTGTCTTGTGTTGCGAACGCGTTGACATTAGGATGCAGCTCATTACCCCAGCACACCATCCGCTCCCAGCTCCGTCATATGAGAAAACAAAGACACATTTACTCCAGAGGTTCACACCTGGAACAGAGAAATGCTTCGCTGCTGCCATCAGGGTTACATCTTCCACATCACCGGATCGACACGTGCTGCCATGTTCTGCAACGTTGCAGTGGTGCTTTAAGGGCCTTTTTACATTTGGCACCAGGGTCACAGCAATTTCTGTTAAAATAAAAACTGGACCACAGTAAAACCATCAACGATGACTAAAGGTTTATAGACCGGCCTTATCACTCAAAAGCTTTTTCTCTCAAGAGTAAAAGCCAACTGAAAAAAACCAAAGCACATTTGAAGAAGGAATAATCTGCTGAGGAAATAAAAATGTCACTTTTCTGTAAAGAAATGCCACAGTAAACCCTTCACTGTCCAAGTTGGCATTCTTTGGTTTTGTTTTTAAATATGATAATATTAGAGACTTTTGTTCAATATCACTCATCATAAAGTTTAGGTCTAGCCTATTAGTTACCAAATAATATAAATGTGAGCAGATATTTAAAGCAAATGTTTTTGGCCGTATACATTTTTGATATATTTTTCGCTGATATCAGCGAATATAAATAATATAAACAGACCTGTTTAACTTACTTTCCTTACAACCCTGTTGTATCAAATCCTACACTTTCCCCATGCCCTCTGGTGGAGGATATAGGTACTACAGGTAGATAGTAACAGTTTGAAAAGCCACGTTTTCAGTACAGATTAGTTTCTGGGGTGGTCTCAGGAAGATATTTGTAAATATCTGTGATTTTTTAGAGTGATTTCTAGAGTGACTGTTTTCAAGCTGTATGTAAACAAAATTTCATTCTGTACGCACTTTGTGCTTACAAAATGACAATAAAGATATCTAAAGATATCTATCTACACTAAAATACAGTGAAATAAAACACATTGATTATAACTTCATATTTGCTAGATTTTGGTCTTAGGTAACCTGATAATATTAAATTTATCAATGTAAAAGAATAAATATTAGGATAAATATTTCATAAAAAGCATATGTTAAAAGCTAGAACTTTAAAACAGATTTATCATTACTTGTTTAAGGCTTAAAATGATCAAAAGGTAACTAACTGGGGGAATGCAGCTAATCCTGAGCCACCCAGAGCTGGACGAGCTCTGGAGCAGCAGACTCGTAGCGATGGGCCAGAAGAACTGCAGCTTTGGTGCTAACAGAACCCAGATATCAGGCATAGGAAGAACCGTCAGCAGAGATCGGATCTATACGCTCAAACTGTGGATGGCTTACGACTTTTTTAAGGGTGTTTTCTCCTCTATCGTTCTTTTAGTTCAGCGGATGAGTTTGTTTACTTTTCTGATGGTTTGGTTTCTTTATACACAGAAAAAACTCCAACCGAACCAGAACCCGCCACTAAGAACCAGCTGAGAACATTCAGACGGCTTATGGGTCAGACGTGTCTGAGCCGGCAGAACCAAATGGAAATACAGGAAGCAGATGGAAACGTGGAGAACTGAATCATATCAGCAGGGTCTTTCTGGGTACCATTTCATGCAAAATTATCTGAGCTACCTATTGAAAGTTGCATGGTGGTTTATGTTTTACGATAAACATGCAACCTTTGTGTATTTGCTTGGCCATTCTACCATATCCCACTGCAATGAAAGTCTGGCCACTGGAGGGGACTTGAGTCAAGCTGCTGTCTCAAATCCAGGTCGGATCACATTCACACCATACATGAACCGCTTCGTTTTAAACCGTACTGAGACCACCACCTCCATTCTCTGTACTTAGACGTAGACTTAGACTTTCTTTATTGTCATTTTGTATACACAGAGTGCATACAGAACGAAATTTCGTTTTCACACAGCTCAGAAATATTGCAGTAACTCTACAGGATACCTTGCAGTGAATTACAGTACAGGATAAAGTGCAGTGATCAATCGCAGTCACTTACAGGATAAATTTCAACGCTTGTCTTGGTCCACAGCCTGGTGCAAATATAAACCAAAAACAAACCGGACCAAGGACAAAACAACCTAGAGTTCGGTTTACGCACGCTGAACACCTAAAGGTGTAAAAACAGCCTAGTGATCGTTGGAAGAACACTGATTCTGATCCTGTTCAGGAGTGGTCCACTTTCACATTTCCAGGGGAGGTTAGACCACCAGGGCTGCTTCCCACCACTGATCCTGTTCATAGACAGAACTGTAAGGCGCAGCAACCCACAATCAACTTTATTCACCAAGTTTGTGAGTATGAAACAGGAAATTTAACTTTGGATTCCAATGTTTGCATCGTGAGAAAAAAAAAAAAAACAGACGAGCAGGCAGAACAGCAACTACAATCTATAACAGGGAAAAGCTAAAAACAGGGGGAGTGTGTACAAAAAGGACTTTTTTCTATTCACACATATGTAAATATGATTTTTCCCCTCTCAGCAGATTAACTGGCCACTCTGACTGTAACGTGTCCACCAGAGACAGCCTGGGGGTAGAAACTGGTTCTGTGTCGGCTCGTTTTAGCCACCAGCGCTCTGCAGCGCCGCCCTGTAGGTAAAAGTCTGAGTAGCCAGAATGTTTTAGGCAGACAGCTGTGTGAGCTGGACCTGTACGGGTCCTGAATGGATGGAAGCTCAGTCCTGATGATCCTCTCTGCAGATCTAAATGTTTGCTGTTGTTTGGATCCGTCAGGTTTTGTGGATGAGCTAAACCACACAGAGATGGATGAGCACAAGGCAGAATGAACGGCGGCAGGGCAGAAGTGGCACGGCCTCCCCTGATGATGGGGAATATTGTTGAGATCTTTTTGTTTTTTCTCAGCACTGTAGGAGTGGTCACAGAGCCACTGTTTAGCCTGAAGCAATGATTCGGGTGCGTTGGAGCAGGGATGTATGGGGTAAGAGAGCTTTCTAAATAGATTTGTACATAAATGGATAGTTGTGTACATATCAGTCAGAAGTTGTGCATAAACATTTGTAAACTCATAATAATTTAAATCACATTCAAAAGATACAACATACGGTTTAAATAGTTACAACTTCAATAACTAATTAATACAAATTTCAAGTTTAAATTTGTGCTTTACTCTTTATGAACACAAACAGCAGCGGCTGCTTGAGAATACGGATTTTTTCTTTGAGAATACGAATTCACAACAGTGGTCTGACGTCATGGTTTCCAAGGCTGGTTAGTGGAGCACAGAGTGCGAAGATAGGAGCCGCGCATGCGCTCTTCAGACTGACCGTCTCTGAATGCACCGCGGCTGCAGCTTCATTCCAGACAGCGCAGAGCTCACAGTGGTAAGTTAAACACTCCCTTTTCTGCTGCTGTTGTTTAAAAGTACGTTTTCAGATCGTTTGAGGCGAGAACATTATACTTTTAAGCTTCCCTACGTGGCCTGTTTACAGAGTTAGTGCATCATTTTAATAAAACGTCCGACGTTGAGCGTCTGTGCCAACTGGTAGGTTTTTTAAGATTGACAGCCTATTTCCTACTTTTATCTTTAAAAAACAACAACATTGAGGATGGTATTAAACATGTGATCACGTTGAAATTGTGACTATTTATCTGTAAATAATTAAAATGAAAACATAATTTGTATATATTAGTAACAGTAAAGGGAGTAGAGTTAAGCTACTTTGTTGCACCTACCAACCTTCACAGCATTGTTCATTAAGGAAAGTGATTTCTGTCTGCCCACCTTTACAATGATTAATCTATAAATTGTGTGCAGTTAGTTCAGTTAATTCTTTCAGTGAAATGGTAGAAATACCAGAGAAGGGAAGCCATTTGTTACATTTACTACTATATTAATCTGCATGTTAACCACATATAGTTTTATGGTGTAAAAAGGTGAGAATTGAAAAAACAATTATGGTAACATTTGGCATTTTTTTTATTTACAGTAAGAAACAGAAACAAAATATGTGAGGATAAACACTTCTGTGCCGATCCTCCAAATATTTTTTAATGAAGGGGACCTGAAACCAGCCTTCAGGCTAAGAAGGGCCACCATCGTCCTCCTCCTTTAGCTGCTGCCCATCCAGGAGGTCCATGGATGGCCACAGGAGATAGAGGTGCTGGTGACCCTCTGCTGGCTGACCTGCGGTGCATCCTATAGGGAAACAGCTTGCCAGTAAGATCTCTTACCTTCTTGTCCTTAAATAGAGCTAGCAATGACACACAATTGATACATAGATGATATTAATTGGATAGAAGATTAAGACAGATCAGCATATTACCTAAATTACAAGTTAATTTTATATTTGGTACAGGTCAAGTGGAGGCACGCTACAACAGGCACCACGCCAAGGCTGATAAACATCGTTGAGCGTGTCTTTGGTGATCTGAAGACACGGTGGCGTTCCATCTTCTTCAGGGCGCTGGAGGTCCGCCTGACGTTTGCCCCAAAAGTAATCGCCGCCTGCTGCATCCTCCACAATATTAGTATAGAGGCAGGTAACCAGCTAGCTGTGGAGGACGAGGAGGTTGATCCAGAGGAGGATGGCCATCCCGCGGCTGAAGACAGAATGCTGCTCCAGCTGGCTGCATGTTTAAGTGAACATGACTACATGCGACCTAACGTAGATCAGTTCTAGTCATGTACACGTGCTGCTTCATTTCATTTTTTTTTCACCACCTGTAAAAATACATAAAATAATCAGTAAATTAATTTCCATTCCAACTATTTTTAATTGTATGTTTGTAGGTGTTGTCTATTTGTATAAGATGTGAATAGAAGTTATTTCTTTGTTTTAAACCACGTTAGTAACTGTTAATTTGTTGAATATGTTACACCTTCATTCTGTTCCAAAGTTAAAACATTTGTCTAAAATAAATATCTGTATTTTTTTCATATATTGTTAGTATTGTTTTCTTTCCCTCTTTCTTCTCTCGATTCTTCGTGTCCTCACTCAGAGGAAACTCACTTAGATAGGAAAAACATTTATAGAATTTATTTATAGATTTTATATTAGGGCTGGACGATATATAAAAAAGCATATTGATAAAAAAATGCATATTGATCGATAGATAATTATCAAAAAGATTTAAAACCTGGCTCTTATAATATTGCTAAATGACTTACTTTTAATATATCACACACAAACACTCAATCCCAATTTAATTCTTATTTAACCAACATTTTTAATTATAACTGATTTTTTTTAATGAAAAATGACTTAACTTAAGAGACCTGGGTGATGTTATTAAATACTGACAAAGAATAAACTAAAGTGACCAGCGCTGTTAGATAAAAACTTGCAGCCCGGAACTTTTTTATCGCGGATCATGAGTGGCGAGTAATTGTTTGAAGCCAGGTTTTTCATGTCCATCACTATGAAGCACGTTACTGCATGCGTGATGTCCTTACGCCGCCAGGACGCGTTGTCATTTTATCACAAAGAACGGAGCCCAGTAGCTGCTATACCTGCTTTGTTTTGGAAGAACTTCCATAAGATTCCTAAGAAGATGACGCGCAGCAGCGCGGGGCTAAAACGGCTCGCGCTGCTGCGGTAGTGAGCGACTTACGTGATGAAACAAGTTGGTTGCGTTAGCAGACTTTGTTTTTACCGGTTCCTTGCAAATGTTACAGTTCACTGTGGTTTATTTCAGTCAGGCTGGCGAACTAGTAAAACCCCGTTTTGGGACAATTTCCCCCGCCGCTCCTTGCTGCGACATATTCACATGCTCTGTGTTGTTGTTTGAGAGGGCGGAGTTTGTGACGGCGTGCCTGGGTCCGCGATTACGATTGGTCGAGAGGAAGCAGTGACTGTAGCATCAACTAATATAGGCTAAGAGGAAGGAAAGAAAACTGTCTCTATAACCAACTTTTATCGACCCTTTTTTCCCCTTATTGTGCCACACGTCTTTCGACTGATATATATTGTTATTAAATTATGGTCCAGCTCCATTTTATATGCTGCTGTCATTCTTTGGAGACATTTACAATTTATTCCAGCAATTATTGAGTTAATAAAGCAACACGCGTCAGCCTGATAAACACAAAACAAATCAATCACTCTTTTTTTTTTAAATTACGCACTAACTCTGTAAACAGGCCACGTAGGGAAGCTTAAAAGTATAATGTTCTCGCCTCAAACGATCTGAAAACGTACTTTTGAACAACAGCAGCAGAAAAGGGAGTGTTTAACTTACCACTGTGAGCTTGCGCTGTCTGGAATGAAGCTGCAGCCGCGGTGCATTCAGAGACGGTCAGTCTGAAGAACGCATGCGCGGCTCCTATTTTCGCACTCTGTGCTCCATTAACCAGCCTTGGAAACCGTGACGTCAGACCACTGTTGTGAATTCGTATTCTCAAAGAAAAAATCTGTATTCTCAAGCAGCCGCTGCTGTTTGTGTTCATAAAGAGTAAAGCACAAATTTAAACTTGAAATTTGTATTTATTAGTTATTGAAGTTGTAACTATTTAAACTGTATGTTGTATCTTTTGAATGTGATTTAAATTATTATGAGTTTACAAATGTTTTTTATGCACAACTTCTGACTAATATGGACACAACTATCCTTTTATGTACAAGTTTATTATGGAACCGCTTTTACCCCATAGGGATGTCTCTAAAAGCTGCAGGACAGCAGCTCTTAGAGGCATGGAGTTGGGCACTCCTGCTTTAAAGATGTCTCAGTGTAAGAGACTCCAGGGAGGAATCAGGAGTTCAACCTTTGAACTTTTTATTGAGCTCAAATATGGGTACGTCTGGGTTTCCCTCCTGAACCGGAAGCATTGTTTAAGCAGAAGTGGATGGATGGACAAACAGTATTTTCAGAAGCTTTTCTGTTAGTTTTTAACCTTTGACAATGCTTGATGGTGTTGTTTGTGTGCAGCTTGCAGTCTTACCGCCAGTATCACCGTCGTGGTAGTTGGGATCAAGGCCTCTCTCCAACATTTTGCCCACTCTGTCCACCTGATTGTGCTGAATGAAGTCCATGAACTTCCTCAGGTTGGCCTGCACACATCGTAGGGGAGAAACGGGTCACCATGGAGGGATGGAAGAACAATTGGTAAGAACGTGAGAGAACAGGACAGAATATATCCCGGGCCTTCCATCAGTAAGACAGAAATACCATTAGAGATATGGGGGAAAAGTCAAAAAAAGGTCAAACATAATGGTAAAAAGTGGAAGCGTATGGTAAGACAGCGTGGAATAGAGTGAAATGTGTAGATAAGAGGGGACAGATAGAAGGTAGAATAGAGGAGAAGTGAAGGGAGGGTGCACAGGGGGGGGGGGGCATGACAGGACTGAGAGTGTGGCGATTGGAAAGTGTGGAATGGCTGCTCCTTTCTGCTCTGCTCTGTCTGCTTTCTTTCCAGGCCGTGTGATAAAAATAGATAAGAGAACAGCTCCCAGAAGGATGGGAGAAAATGAGGAAGGGAACAATGAGAGAGCAGAATAAGGAGAAAACGATAAAAGATTAGAAATAAAAGGTACAACAAAAGCAAGATGAGGAGGTAAATGGCAGGAACATGGGCTGGCAGGTCAATTCAGCGCTATTGTCTCTAAAATGTATTATGCAACTAAATTATCCCCAACACACAGAATATTTTATTCAGCTTTCCACCTCTGAGAAACTCCACAGAGGTTTTACCGGGTATTTAGAGAGCTAGCTTTATTTCAACCAACCTTTACTGCTTTTTACAATAATGACTTCCTCCCCACATCGCCATCGGTGCCAGATTAAAGCATCTCTGCGGCCGTTACACCAGAACCTTTTTATGAAACGGGCTCCTCCGCTCTCCAAGGAGTTTCTCAGTGTTTTGGTTTTTAGTAGCAGCTGAATTTGAAGGAGAAAAATGATAGGCTACTAATTCTGTTCCAGTTCTGCTCAACACTCCCCCTTCAGCAGGAGCAGATGCTACTATTTGGCATTTTAATGACGTATTTTCCAGAGTGTAACTTCAAATTTTTTTTTAAACAAGGATTGGGTGCACCGCTTTGACGGTCAATGTTGATGAATTTAAGTAATACACCTGACCTAATATTTGGGTAAATGTCCCTTTTGCAACAGGCTCCTCGACCATAAAACCATCCGTATGATGAATATTTCACCAATTTTACTGCAGAATTTGTGGAATGAATTTGCTCATTGAATCCGGTTGGTTTAATGCGACACGCTACTAAACTCGATCCACTAATTACCAGAAAGAGGTCCGCGCTTTGGGAAGGACATTCCTGCAGCTTGACAATGGCCCCATGGGTGCATTCCTACACATGGACCCAGTTTGTGTTCTTTAAAAAAATAATCTTTGTACAATGGCTCATTAAAAGACCAAAAGTCATTTTCCCGTGATGCTGGACTGCAACTTTGGACTGAAACAGTTTATCAAACATGGAAAACTGATTGCCACCTGAAGGCTGCAAAACGGCCCACAACCCTGGAATGATGCGTGTTGGAAAACAGTAAATGCAGCATTAATGGCGCCTCTAGCTAACACCTTTACACGACGACTGAAAGCTGTAAGTGGCTTCCTGTGCAAATACAGATTGTTTTATTATGGGTCGCACTGAAAGCACGGAACGGTCTGAAGCGCCTCGGTTTTCCCTCAGACAGACAGCGGTGGTGACTCACCGGCAGTTCAATATCTGGAAATGTCAAAGGATCATGTTCTCGGCCCTGGGTGGCTGTCCCGTGTTTTATTTAATGTGGCCGATGCCGCCTGTCCCCAGTGTGTGTGACTCTGCAGGTCTGATGAATCAGAATCAGGAGGAAAGTGTCACCTCCGCTCTGCCTCTTTCCTTAACCAGAACATTGATCTGCTTCCTTCTGGTGGATTTCTGCCAGCCACAAAGCATCAGACAGCACAGCAAACAGGATTAGCTCCTAGAAATGTGCAGTTTATACAAAATATTGCCTTTCAGAATCAGAAACCCGCCAAAGAAACACTTCCTCAGATAGTAACTTTTTTGGAAACTGTATGTATTTCTGTCGCCGTTCCATATTTATGAGCTTGTTTCTCCTCTTGGCTTTTTTTTTATGTTCCTCTCTGGTTTGTGTTCCTTCCCCTGTCCTCTCTTCCCTGCAGTCGAATGTGAAATTAGAGCTGCTGTCAGACGGTTTTCCCAGGTCCTGTAGGAGAGAGCTGCCACAGACATTTATGTTTTGGCTGCACAACAAGATTACTGTGGATGCAGGACAGCAGCGCAGCTCTGCAACCCAACAACGAAGTGGCTTAAGATCCATTTTAATGCATATGGGAGGAAGGGAAGTAAGGCAGAAAAAAGGAGTACATTTCAAAGATTGTTCTATATAATTATGAAAAAGGACAAATCAGAGGATGATCCAAACAGAAAAGCTGTCTGAATCCAGTGAAAGAGGGAATCTTTTACATAGAAACGGCAATCTGTGAATCTTTATGTCTTATTTTGGCAGCACCTTTGGTGTGAACCAGACTTGTCTGAGGTGTTCGGATTGCACGTCCCAGAGTCTGTCAGACTGAAGTGGGAGGAAGTGGCAGAATCTTTTTTCCTTCATATGTCTGACTGCTCATGCTAGCTCTCCTGCTTTTTGACAAAGCTTCATCAAAACACAGCGGAGTCCCCAGCAGGCTGGGAGCAGATGTGAGATTTGGATGCATCTTCAGCCACATTGACCACTTTCTGCATGTTAAGGTTGGATAATCCACAGGGCGCAGTGTCTGGTCTTTGTTTTTGCTCCAATTATATTCAAATTATTGAGCATCATAAGTAAGTTGTTCTACTGATAGTAAATGTTTATTTAACAAATGTTGACTAATCAACTAAATCTGATAAATAAACTCATTCCATTACAACCCACAACACTAAAGTTATTTGTCTTTGTAGCTGAATCATAGATAGGATTCAGCCCCCTGTTACCCTGCAGAGATAAACTAGCTTAGATAATGGATGGATGTCCTATAACTCCTTTGCTGTTAAGGTTTGAAAGAGTTGAATGTTGATTTTGGTGTGTGCAAAACAGCAATCACAAAGGACTTCTTGGATGCAATGTTTGGTAGGGTATTATAGACTCACGTTATCACGCTCTGCATATTAATAATTTATGTGGCGAGTTGCATTTAATCTTTACATTAGACATGTGAATAAGCTGAATTTGAAAAGAAAAGTCTGGAACATGGAAGTCATTGTCGTTATCTCAGTTTTTAGCTTAATGTCGTGATTGCATGTGTTTCTGATATCATGCAGCTCATCATCCTCTCATTTATGTTATACAGCCAAAATTTGAAATATTCTGTCCCAAAATGTTGCTGAACAACCACAACCCTGCTGTTGTTTCTTTTAGGCTGGAATATTGCTATTCTTTATTATCAGGAAGACCAAAACAGTCAAACGAAATAAAAAATATATATTTTTGTAGTTTTAGCTTCTCTTCGTTTAAATTCAGAATATAATTTTAAATTCTTCTTCTATATGAAGTCCTGAATAATCAGTGATAATAGAGTTTGAATGTTGAATAATAGATTTTTCTGTATGTTCCCAGCTACGAGACTGCAGGTCTACCAGTGGTTCCTCAGGGCTCTAAAAGAAGAAAAGGTCTTTTAGTTATCAGGCTTCTTGACTCTGTAAGACTTAGCTTGAAACTTTCCATTTTTCTGATGTAAAATTCTCTGTGATATATTTAAGTGTGATTTGGTATGATGAAAATAAATCTTTTTGCCACTGAGAGCACTTTGTTCTACGTAAGTTATTTGAGAGCAAACCCCAGCGTGCATTAAAACACGTAACTTGGCAACTGCTAATTTAATTGCAATGTGTAAAAATAAAAAGTTAATTTGCTGTAAGCAGAAAAGGATACACACTGTTTTGCTGTTGCTCCAAAATGAAGTTGCAATAAACATCTCAGTGTGAGGTGACATTAATTGCTGTATTTAACTCTCCACCTTCAGCTGACAGTCACTGCTGACAGCAGCATTTAAAAACTCACCATGAACACCATGAAGGGTCTCCTCCGTTAACCCTTACCTTTGTATGAAGTTTGGCAATCTGCTTCTCATCAATGTTGGGCTGCCTGTAGACTCTGCTCTTGTAGCGAAACTGTTGGAGGAAAGAAACTGTTACAAAAGAGGCTGAGACATAAACGGCATCTTCAATAGACTTAGATTCAATTTGATTTAATGTTGGGATTAATAAAGTATTTTTGAGTTGAATTTATGATTGTTCAAACTATGTTTCTGGATGGATCGTTAGAGAAATTTCTCATCTGAAGAAGTTAGCATTACTCCGACGACCAATACAGAAAACAACATCAGATCTAACGTATAACGTTGGTTTCTAATCAATGCTGGCTTAAAAATCAAATATGACCAACGTGCAGATAAATTTTAACAATAGTACCGACAGCTAAGTGGTCGGGCAATGTCAGCTGCTCTATCTGACCACTTTTCTGTCATCTTTGAAAGCATTATTTTTAATGACTGTCAGACAAAGACAAAACGCATCTTTAAAAGGGCAATACAACTCAGAAGAAGAACTAGTGGATAACTTTCAGTCTATAGTCTCAGATATCATTCACTGGATCGCTCCAATTAAAGTCAAAGTTGTTTCTGGGAAGAAGAATTTTCCGTGGACAAGTGCTCCAGCAGCTAGAAGGGAAAAAAGGGAGTGTGGAAAGACCAGACACCATTGCTAACAGCTTTTATTGTCGATAACAGTTTTCCCGGGTGGTGATGAATCCAAGAAATGGCTGCTTGCATTTCTACTTGCAACTGATCACATTAGTCAAGTACGAACTTTAATTCTAAAAATCTAAGTTCAAGCTTCAGGGGCAAACTGTGCCATAATTCATGGTTTACAGTCTGATACATCCTCCCTTCGACTGTGACCCTCGTGCCATGTGCATTTTGCCATGAACTCAGTCTATCAGGCCTGCAAACATCATGTTTCATGTTGATAAAACTCCCACTCAAAATTAGGCATGTATAGTTGCTATCACAGGATGTATGCTTGCCATCGTAGTTCCAGTAGCATAAGGATGTAATGATTCAGAATGCAGACCCAGAATTCAGCCAGACCAGCAGAGGTTCAGTTAGATCTTCTTTTATTAACAAAAAGCAAAACAGGGAAAAAACCAAAAAGGACCGTCAATCCAAAAAACGGCACAAAAATAAACAGACTAACGGGGCAGGCAGGACAGGAACAGGATGGCTCAGATCACTGGAGACAAGGGGTCAAAAATCCAAAAGCAAACCAATAAACAGAAACTTTCAGGAGGAGACTCACCCATACTCAAACAGACGACCTGGCACTGATGTCTGGTCTCAACAGTTTATATGGAGGTGGAAGCAGGTGAAAATGGTGAGAGGTGATTGCAGCAGGGGTGGAGTTAGGCAGGTGTGCAGAGTGCATAATTAGACCAGACATCAGTGCTGAGGCTCAAAACAAGAACAGATCAGACAAACTTAAAAGCTGACAAGACAAGTGGACAGAAACAAACTACACACGATCTAATAAAGAACAAAACAACCCTGAAGTACAAACCTAAAACAGAAAATAAAGCTAAGACTAAAACTGATGACAAAACAGGATAAACTAACAGTAAACAAGAACCTAGACAAGACAAAACTCAAAGCAACCAGAGAACCTAAGGAAGGAGGGCAAAATACCTTAAACATAAACCAGAACAGAACCCAGAATATTACAAAGGAGCTCACAATGTCCCTCACTGGCACTAAGTAGCTGTAAGGAATCACACAATCCCATGTGGGACATGACGTATGAGCACAGCCCGCCTCACGACAAAGAAAGCATTTATACAAACATGAACCGACAAAGAACAATACCAACAATGAGACTCTAAGGAAAACACAAACAAAACTGTGGCTGTGTCCAAATAGTTCTAGATGGTCAGGACTCTTTAGCCAAAGTAGAAGAGGGTCAGCGGTCGCCATGATCACAGTGTCTGAGCAGTCAGTGAGGAAGGAGGCAGGAAAAGGAGCCTGAAAGCTTCCTATTATAGTTCCTTTAGCATAGGGAGCTCATGAGGTCCCTTACTACTGCTAGACACAATCCCAGAATTCAATTAAATTTTATTTATATAGCGCCAATTCAGGAAACATGTCATCTCAAGGGACTTTACAAAGTCAAAACCAATCATATTATAAAGATTGGTCCAAAATTTCCTATATAAGGGAACCAGTTTATTGCATCAAGTCTCTCCAAGCAGCATTCACTCCTCCTGAAAGAGCGTAGAGCCACGGTGGACAGTCGTCTGCATTGTTGATGGCTTTGCAGCAATCCCTCATACTGAGCATGCATGAAGCGACAGTGGAGAGGAAAACTCCCCTTTAACAGGGAGGAGAACCTCCAGCAGAACCAGAACCAGGCTCAGTGTGAACGCTCATCTGCCTCCACCCACTGGGGCTTAGAGAAGACAGAGCAGAGACACAGAAAGCACAGAAGCTCACATTGACCCAGGAGTACTTTCTATGTTAGAGAAGACAGAGCAGAGACACAGAAAGCCCAGAAGCTCACATTGACCCAGGAGTACTTTCTATGTTAGATGGTGATAGAGGATGATCTGCCTCCCCTGATGATGTCACAGCTAACAGAACGTCTGACCAGGTGTACCTTCTATGAAGAGAAAATGACAGAGAAGAAGAAGTTAAAAGCTAACAGCTTTTAAAAACACAATCCTTTGCGTGACATGATGCATAAGCACCTCATTTCTGTGTGAATACAATATTTACATAAAAACCTTCAGGGTGCTTTGATTTTTACAAAATACAAAAACAGAAAATGTGTTTTTAAATGACGATAAATGTACAGAAAGCTCAACAGTCATGATTTAAACATGCAAAGCAGGAACTGGTAGATTCCGATCAAATAAAATGTCAAATCTGTCTGAGAAAACATGATGAATATTACAAACCTAAGCAGAGTGGGGTGATAATCAAAGAAAAAATGTCACTGCTGCTGACTGAAAGAATTAGAAAGTCAGAATAAACGTTCTCATGATTAAAAACAATTATCCGAATGTCTCCAATAGAGCAGACTTCAACCACCCCCCCATGCTGAGGACAACAGGGTATAATAGCCCCAAAGAGTGGATGATGCATTTAATAAAAGCCCGTTTTAAATGTCATCTGTTTAACTTTTGGATACAGTTATTATCAGTGAAGCTGCACTGTGTTGATAATCTGGATCAGCTTAATGCAGCTGATGTGAGATAAAATGTGAGCTGGAAAACATTTCACACGGTGACATTTCTACCGATTCATCCCAACAAGAGCAACGAAAGGCTTTTGGTGTTTTAAACATTTGCTAAGAAACAAAACTCTGAGGAGTCTCTGAAGATTAGGACTCTTATTTAAACATGGTTTATGGAAGAAAAGATGTCACATCAATGTATTTTACCATCTATATCTGTTCATAAGCAGACCAGGATTTCACGGATAGATATTCATGTGAAATAATGCTTTTCCTCATCTTTCTTCTTCTATACGTCTATTTCAATCTGCAAAATGACCTTTATTATGGAATATTGTCAGCGTCTCACCCAGCAGGATCTAAGATATGATTTTAGAAGAAAACAAGTAAGCGAAGCTGAGATTATGCACTTTATAGACAAAAGATTCAGGATCCCTGCTGAGTCTCTGTAATAAACTCTCAGATGTTGTTTTTCATGCTTTAAGGATTCTGGTTTAATATTAATCTTCAGGCTCAGTCAGATTCTAGTTCAGGGCTAGTCACAGAAACACAGAGTCTCCTTTGCAGATCTTTCATCATTCTTATCACAGTAGACAGTCCAGTTTGTCCACAAGGCTTTCAGAAAATAATGCTGGAGCGGTTATGGTTGCTGCAGGTCTGTGACTACAGGCGTAACGGGAATGGGTCAACTTCACCCCCTCAGTCAGTCCACAGCGTTTAACGAAATGTTAGATATACAGAACACCTGTAGGCTGAAAATGTGATGTGAAAGTGGTTTAATGTACATCTTTTGTTTAAAGATTTTGTTTTAAACCTGCAGGCGTCAAACACTGTCAAAGACAAAGATGAAAAATGTCCATCTCATCAAACCTCTTCTGTAAAGGAAATAAAACACATAAAGCAGCTGGAGGAGCTCTTGCTGCGGTTAACTATAGATAGATTTAAATTCTGGCTCAGAGCTGATCTGTTTAGCTGTTTCTCTCCTAGATGAAGCCGCTAAAGGAGCTGCTAGTGCCGTTAAACCGTTAATGTTTCTGTAAGAGGGCAATTACTCCTGGATGAGTGCCTCTGTGCTGCTTTTGTATTTCTATGTACCCTCACCGGCCACTTTATTAGGTACACCTGTCCAACTGCTCGTTAACAGAAATGTCTAATCAGCCAATCACATGGCAGCAACTCAAAGCATTTAGTCATGCAGACGTGGTCAAGACGATCTGCTGCCGTTCAAACCGAGCATCAGGACGAGGAAGAAAGGTGATTTCAGTGACTTTGAACGTGGCATGGTTGTCGGTGCCAGGCGGGCTGGTCTGAGTAGTTCAGAAACTGCTGATCTACTGGGATTTTCACCCACAACCATCGCTAGGGTTTACAGAGAGTGGTCAGAAAAAGAGAGAATATCCAGTGAGCGGCCAAATGCTTTGTTGATGTCAGAGGAGAACGGCCAGACTGGTTGGAGCTGATAGGAAGGCAGCAGTAACTAAATTAACCACTCATTCTAATCAAGGTCTGCAGGAGAACATCTCTGAAGGAACAGCAGGTGGAACCTTGAGGCTGATGGGCTACAGCAGCAGAAGACCACACCGGGTACCACTGCTGTCAGCCAAGAACAGGAAACTGAGGCTATAATTCACACAGGCTCACCAAAACTGGACAATAGAAGATTGGAAAAAGTTTTCTGGTCTGATGAGTCTCCATTTCTGCTGCCACGTTCAGATGTTAGGGTCAGAATCTGGCATCAACATGAAAGCATGGATCCATCTATGCCACGAAGGATTAGGGCGGTTCTCAAGGCAAAAGGGGGTCCAACCCGGTACTAGCCAGGTGTGCCTAATAAAGCGGCCGGTGAGCGTATATATATGTTATGTTCACACTGCCAAATGAAAGCCTCTAAACTGTTTTTCATTGCGTGAAAAAAATACTAATTCTTTTGTGTTCTTTTCAAAAGGGTGAGTTTTCCTTCCCACTGTTGCCACATGCATGTTCAGCACAAGGAATTGCTGCAAAGTTAATGACTCGATGCAATCGGACAGATTTCTTTAAATAACTTTCTACCTACTAGCAAAATAGGAATGTAACTGATATCTTTTTATTTGGATTGCCATGACTGTGTGTTTCAGGATATAAACTGGATTAGTTTGTTTTGTAAAACTCATTAACCTTTGATGTGAACCTGCAGTATTTATATAAAGTTTGTCTTTAATTGTCTTAAAAGAGAAAAATATAAATTTCATATGCACTACTATGTCGCTCTGTGACGGCCCTGCTGCGCGGTCCGGTGTGCTATGACTGTCGATTAATTCTATCAATTAAGGTCCTCTAAGTGGGAGGCGCTTCCATTATGCGGCCACCTGGATTGTACTTAAGGAGCGCCGTTCCATTCAGGAGGGGAGTCCCCTGGTCGAAGCAAGCGCGCTGCAGACAGCCATCCAGTCCAGACCAGGTTGGGGTCTGGGCTTCCTGGTGTGGAGGGACCAGGCGTGATCGCCCCATTCGAGCTGCCGTCTGATTCCGACGTCTAGACCAGTTTTTTGATTCTTTTAAATAAATGCCTTTTATAGGCTGAAAGCACTGCCTGTTTCCGTGTCCCCCAGTTTTTTTGTTGCGACCAGTCGAGCCGGGTCGTAACAAATGGGGGCTCGTCAAAAAACAAACAAACAAACAAAAAAAAACTAAATTTATACAGTTTAGAGATTTGTTCGTTTGACTGCATGATGTTTTATTCATCTTGTTTCTATTTGTAGAAGCGAGCAGTGACATCACTGTTGTGGGTGTGGCACGGCTTTGTTAACTAGTTTGTTGTGGGCAGCTGTGGCAGGTTGGTGGAGTGATCCAATATACAGGTGAGTGAAGTGTTTTTTGGGGCTTGTGCATCAATGTGGGTTCTGTTTTAGTGATTGTGTCTCCTGCTAGGCTAAGTGGTGCTGTCGCTTTAGACTTCACCTGTTTGTTGTTTTGGTAGTGTCGTGGTGGTTTGCGGTTGGCGTTCACTGTGTAGGCAGTGATCTCGGGGGCAATCCGTGAGATTAATTTCTTACTGGTTTGGTGCTTAATAAACCCGCCGCCAATCCACGTGAAGAGCCAGGAATTAGTTAGGCAGGTGAGTCGTGACAGGCAGGTAAAGTATAGTGGGGACATGGTTGCTTTGGGCCCGTTGTGCACTTGTTTCAATTTACTTTCACTTTACACTGTTTTTGCCGTTTAACTTGGGTGTTTTTTCCTGTGACGCGTGATTACAGTTTTGCTTTAAAATGGAATTTGATCTGGATGGTTTTGTAGCTGAACCTTCTTTGGAGAAGTTTAGTGGTGCTACTAAAAACGATCTCATAGCTATTGCTGCTCAGTTTGAAGTAGGCCTACCTGTGGTTAAACAGGAGAGGAAGGAGATTATTAAAAGGCGACTGTATGCCGCATTAGTTGAGCAAAACATTTTACCACCTCCAGAACCAACCACCCAGGGTGAAGTTGGGACGTTTCACGCTGATGTGCGTAAAATGGAGTTGGAATTGGAGATGCGTCGTTTGGAGCTTCGAGAGAAAGAGCTGCAGCATCAAGTTGAGATGCGCAAATTGGAATTGGAGGCAGCTGCCAGACGCGATTCTGCTCGCGTTTCTGTTGATCAGGCCGGCAGTGCTACTGGGGCAGAATTTGACATAAACAAATGTATTCGCTTGATTCCACCGTTTAGTGAGTTGGATGTGGACAAATATTTCATCCTGTTTGAACGTGTGGCAAAGACGCTGAAGTGGCCTAAGGAGGTTTGGTCGCTGCTTCTGCAGTGCGTATTTACCGGTAAAGCGCAGGAAGCCTATGCCTCGCTGTCACCTGGTGACAGCTTAAATTATGATAAAGTAAAGAGTGCAGTGGAAAAAGCTTATGAACTCGTGCCTGAGGCATATAGACAAAAGTTTCGCCACTATAAAAAAGCCGACTATCAAAGTTACACTGAATTGGGCCGTGTTAAAACTGCTTTATTTGATCGATGGTGCGCTGCGCAAGATGTTAAAAACTTTGATCAGCTCCGCGACCTCATTTTGTTGGAGGAATTTAAAAATGGCTTACCGGAAAATATTGCAACCTACATTAATGAGCAGAAAGCTAAGAACGTGTCAGAGGCGGCAGTGTTGGCGGACGAGTACGTGCTGACTCATAAGGATTATTCGGGTCCTGTGGGTTTTAAACAGCGTTTTGGTCAAAATGTGAGCCGCAGTGATCGGGTTGGTGTCGCTAATCAACTGGAGGCAATACAATTTAAAAATCTACTGGTTCGGGATGATGAGCGGGTTTGTCATTTCTGTCACAGACGCGGACATATTAAAGCAAATTGTCATCGGCTGAAAGTTGAAACGAAAAAGTTTCAAACTGCCCCGAAAGGAGTAGGTTTAGCTGCGCCGGTGCGGAGTTCTTTGGAGGACACGAAGGAAAATCGGTCTTCTGAAGTGGGTGTCTCATATCTGCCTTTCATTCGTGAGGGTTTTGTGTCATTGCCAAGTGGCGAGGAAAAGGTTCGAGTTAAGATCCTGAGAGATACGGGAGCGTTTGACTCTTTCATTAGAGCTGACGTGTTGCCGTTCTCGGCTGAGTCTGAGACAGGTGCCTGTGTCCCGATTCGGGGAATGGGATTAAATGTAATGTTTGTTCCGTTACATAAAGTGTCTCTAGAGTGCGAACTATTTACTGGAATCACACAATTAGCTGTGCGCCCTGCTTTGCCAATTGACGGCGTATCTGTGATTTTAGGAAACGGTTTAGCTGGAACGCATTTGTGGGCGGACACTGTGCCGTTAGGTGGGCTGGTTACATCGGACCCCATTCAGCGAGTCATTTCTCAGACTGAGACTAATGGAGTATTCGCAAATGTATTTACCGCATGCGCGGTTACCAGGGCCATGGTGCGCGCTCAGAGCGAGAAAGAGGACAAAGGTGCAAGGAAAATTAAATTGCCTTTGTCTAATTTTCCATTCTCTCTATCTCGCAGTGAGTTTGTCGCGGAGCAGCAAGCCGATGTTTCTTTGAAGAATCTTTTCGATCAGGTTCGCCCACTCAGTGAAATGACAGACTGTGCATGTGGATACTTCCTGCAGGACTCGTTGTTGGTGAGAAAATGGTTACCACATGTTGACATTGTGGGGGAACCGGTGTTTCAGATAGTGGTTCCCATTAAACTTCGCTCCGCAGTGTTAAAAGTTGCTCATGACGAGTCTGGCCATTCTGGTGTACGTAAGACGTATGACCGAGTTCTAAGACATTTTTTCTGGCCTCGTCTGAAAAAGGACGTTTCATCTTATGTTAAGGTGTGTCATGTCTGTCAGGTCATTTCCAAGCCCAATCAGGTTTTGAAACCGTTCCCTTTGAGCCCAATTATTGCCGCATCTGAGCCATTTGAGCATTTGATAATCGACTGCGTGGGTCCGTTACCCCGCTCAAAGGCTGGGTCATCATATCTGCTCACTGTGATGTGTCAAAGTACACGTTACCCAGCAGCTTATCCGTTACGTACAATAACAGCTAGGTCGGTGGTACGTGCACTCACTCAGTTTTTTTTCGGTGTTTGGTATCCCTAAATTAATACAGTCTGACCAAGGCACTAATTTTTCATCACATTTGTTCAGTCAGGTTCTAAAACAGCTACGGGTGCGACACAATAAAGCAACAGCGTATCATCCGGAGAGTCAGGGGGCGTTAGAGCGTTTCCACCAGACTCTGAAGTCTCTCCTGCGCGCTTACTGTACAGAACTGGCGGGTGACTGGGAGGAAGGATTGCCTTGGCTGATGCTGGCTGCCAGGGAGGTAACCCAGGAAAGTACCGGGTTTAGCCCAAATGAACTAGTTTTTGCACACACTGTGAAGGGTCCGTTGGCTGTGGTGGCGGACGGGCTGAAAGAGCCTGTTCCACCGAAAAACTTGGTGGATTATGTTAATGGTTTTAGAAGGCGCTTGTATCGGGCAAGGGAACTTGTTAAAGAGAAGTTGACTGTGGCGCAGGAAAAAATGAAAAGTTTGTTTGATCGGCGTGCAGAGGTGCGTACATTTCTTCCCGGAGATCAAGTGTTGGCTTTGTGTCCAATTATGACTTCTCCTTTTCAGGCAAAATTCACTGGTCCATTTACAGTTCTGGAGCGGGTTTCCGATCAGAATTATTTAATCTCTATGCCAGAGCGGAGAAAGAAAACCCAGTTGTGTCATGTCAACATATTAAAACCATATTATGCTTGTGATGATTTATTTCAGTCACAGTGTAATGATGCCATGCCTGCATGTGCCGTAAACAACCTTGCTGGAAGGAGCGAGACTTTCGGCACCACGGACAGCGCACTGTCACTTGTGGGGGATGACAGTGACGTGGATGGGTTGGACAGCTCTCTGATTCATGGGCGTTTTAAGAACTCTGAAACTTTGGGCAAGTTGGACACGTTGTTGGCTCACTTACCTGCAGGTCGTGCTAAACAGTTAGCGGAATTGATACAGGATTTTCCATGTCTATTTTCAGACACACCTGGTCGCACACATTTGATCAAACACGATGTGGATGTGGGTGATGCTAAACCAATAAAGCAGCGGTTTTACAGGGTGAATCTGGAGAAGCGTAAGCACTTGGATGCAGAAGTAGATTACATGCTTCAAAATGGGATAGCAGAACCAAGTATGTCCAGTTGGGCATCGCCATGTATTCTAGTCCCCAAGTCTGATAACACTCTACGTTTCTGCTCAGACTTTCGCAAGCTTAACGCTGTTACAAAACCAGATTGTTTCCCTTTGCCGAGAATGGATGATTGCGTTGACCAGGTGGGTTCTGCTAACTTTGTCAGTAAATTTGACCTTTTAAAGGGTTACTGGCAGGTGCCATTGACAAAGCGCACACGTGAAGTGTCAGCGTTTGTTACACCTACAGGCTTGTATTCCTACACGGTAATGCCGTTCGGTCTGAGAAATGCGCCGGCGACATTTCAAAGACTAATGAACAGAGTGGTTGGTGACATGACTGGTTGTGCGGTTTACTTGGACGACGTGGTGGTGTACTCTGACACGTGGGAAGAGCACGTGGAGCGCATCCGAGAGCTTTTCACTCGTTTGGCGGGGGCAAGGTTAACGGTCAACCTGGCCAAGTGCGAGTTTGGAAGGGCGACTGTTACCTATTTAGGTCGTGTGGTTGGCCAAGGTGAGGTCCGCCCTGTTGAAGCAAAGGTTCAGGCGGTAAAGCAGTTTCCTGTTCCAGCTACAAAGAAGGAGCTAATGCGTTTTCTTGGGCTGGTGGGATACTACAGATGTTTTTGTCGAAACTTCTCATCTGTGGTGGTGCCTCTGACAAATTTGCTGCGCAAAGATGTAAAGTTTGAGTGGTCCACCCTTTGTCAACAGGCTTTTGAGCAGGTGAAAAGGCTCCTCTGTGCTGCTCCTGTATTGGCTGCACCACGTCTTAAACATCCTTTCCAACTTTACGTGGATGCCAGTCATGTGGGTGCTGGAGCTGTCCTTACACAGACTGATGATCTGGGTATTGGTAGGCCGGTGAGTTACTTTTCGAAAAAATTCGATAAGCATCAGTTGAATTACTCAGTGATCGAGAAGGAGACGTTTGCTTTGATCTTAGCCTTAAAACATTTCGATGTTTATTTAAGTGGTGGCGCTAACATCATGGTTTTTACGGATCATAATCCGCTGACGTTCTTGTCTTCCCTTAAATGTCCAAATCAGCGTTTGATTCGCTGGTCATTGTTCCTGCAGTCTTACAATCTGGATATCCGTTACATTAAAGGAAAAGACAACGTCATAGCTGATGCGTTATCTCGCGCTCCACTTTTGTAGCACGTTTGGTTGTTTTTGTGCTTGTTTTTGTCCCTGTTTCCTTTCTATGTGCCTTTAAAGAAGCTTCTGAGTGCACCAGTTGCTGGTCTAGAGAGTGAGCAGAGGAGGAAATCGGTACATTAAACCAATCCAGCTGAGTATAACGTGGGTAAGAGCAATATGTTAAGGGTGGCTGGGTTTACTTTACACGTTTGAGTTTGGAGCAGGGTTCCATATAGAACCTGCTTTTTTATGGGCGGGGGTGTGACGGCCCTGCTGCGCGGTCCGGTGTGCTATGACTGTCGATTAATTCTATCAATTAAGGTCCTCTAAGTGGGAGGCGCTTCCATTATGCGGCCACCTGGATTGTACTTAAGGAGCGCCGTTCCATTCAGGAGGGGAGTCCCCTGGTCGAAGCAAGCGCGCTGCAGACAGCCATCCAGTCCAGACCAGGTTGGGGTCTGGGCTTCCTGGTGTGGAGGGACCAGGCGTGATCGCCCCATTCGAGCTGCCGTCTGATTCCGACGTCTAGACCAGTTTTTTGATTCTTTTAAATAAATGCCTTTTATAGGCTGAAAGCACTGCCTGTTTCCGTGTCCCCCAGTTTTTTTGTTGCGACCAGTCGAGCCGGGTCGTAACACGCTCTAAGCTTTAAAAAAATATTCTCCCAGACTGCTGCTGCTTCTTTTCTCCTCCAAATTAAGGGTAGAGGTGACCTAGTGCTTAGAGCAGGGTGCTGGTTTCCTGGAGGGGCAGCGAGTTCCCCGGTTTGATTCCCACAGACTGCCACTCTGGGTCCCTGAGCAAGACCCTTAGACCCAGAATGCTCCCCCGGCGCTGCCCAGAGCTCCCTAAGGGACAGGTTCAATGAAGAGGACACATTTCACTGGGATTTACAAAGTTGCAATGACAAAGGAAGATTATTTTTACTATATAACTTTTCATTATGAGAAAATAAATCAATTTTATGTATTTTCAACATAACTTTTTTTGTAACTGTCATGACTTTTTTTGACCACTTTCTGCTCTAATATAGATATATTTTACCCAAAGAGAGAAGCAAATTGGTTTAGCGGAGTGTAGTGCACAATTTTAGAAAACTTTTAACACAAAAAGGAGGAATACAAAAATAATCTGACCCCACAGAGCTGTGATGCCATCATTTCTGCTTTAATCTTTAATATCGGAGCCAGAGATTCAAAGCAAAGCAGCAAACAACTACAAAAAAGGCTTTCATCTGTACTTCACTGATCTATTACTTTCATTTTAGCTTATCAAATAAGAAATTTGTGGTGAATTAGTTTGAAATCACAATGAAAAACTCAGAGAAAATCATTTGCTTTGAAATACCATGAGGCAACCTTATTTAAAGCAGATCCATTTCTGAAAAGCCCGACTAATTCAACTCTTTTGCTTGCCTAAATCATTAGAAACCCAAATTACGTGACTTAAAGAGGAGCCTACCTCCAAACAGGGGACCCCCTTGCTGATTGGCTGTGGGTACTCTCGGAGGAGGCGCTCTTCGTCCAGGAACTTGCCGTCCCTGCCGTTGCTCGCCGGCTGGAAAAGTCCGTAGTTCAGCACATCTTTCAGGGTCTGATTGAGCGTGCACAAGATCCGCTGTTTGGCGATCCAGACCGTCGCGTCCGGGTTGAACCGCATGCATTTCTGCCGGGGATCAGAGGGAGAGAAGATCAAATCCGAACATCGCAAGCTCTACATTTATTATCATAAACAGGAGGAGGTGTGTAGGGCCGGAGAAAAGTATTTGGTCCCCTTTGCAAACTTCTTCTATTTTTGGTTTAGTAAATGTTTCAGAAAAAGACCAACCTGACCCTATAAACTTTATGTAGAACCTGACTGGCAGCACGAAGTAGGCAACACGATTTTAAAAAGCAACACGCAAAGTCACTACCAAAGAGCCTCTCTGAGACCTAAACTCAGGTTATATTTGTCTGATTTAAAGGTTTCTTTAAAGATTAGAAGTTTTATGTGGGAGTAAAAAGCAAAAATTTAAGAAATCTGAGACGGGGACAAACACTTTTCCACTCCCCTGAGTATCCACAGAACAATGGGGCCCAATAGGACCGGTTCACACATCCACCCGGTGCTTTAATGAGAAGAACCCAGTCCCAGCTCCTCTGAATGGATTCACGCTGCCAAGCAGTTTGAATTTATTACAGCAGCACACTAAGCGGGGTCACTTTGCACACTGGGGGTGTAATTGACAGAACCTCTTTGGCCCGCTCGCCGGTCCTGGTTGCAGCTTGAAGTGAAACAAACAAACAATGGCGGATTTCTGCCCTCGCCTGGATCTGAGAGGATTACGGATGCTGCGCTGAGGAGGCGTCTGCGAGTGTTTACAGCTGGACGAGCTGCTCGCTGGGCGATAGCAGCCCTGAGCGGCCTGAAGCCCGCCCAGCTAATCCCAACGCCTGGCGTGGAGCGGGCAGACACGAGGAGGAGTCAAACAGAAGCAGATGTCTGGCACCTGACGGGTCTGTTCAGACGGAAACAAATCCGCTCCCGTTATCGTCGCCTCCTCAGCAACAAACAGCAGCTTCATTAGAGACGTGAATATGGCGTCTGTGATAAAACGGCTCAGTACGCAGGACCCGCCGGACTTTAGAAACATGAACACAGCAGAAAGCGACGCAATATTAGAAAAACTCCTTTCACAGAACAGCTGTTTTAAATTAAAAGTCATTATTGGGACAGAATAAACCAGCCAGCAGTAAAGCTCAGAACAGCAGTTTGGGTTTTTATCCTGTAAAATGTGAGTTATTAATAAGAACCTGTTATCTTCAGTAAATAATGTATCTATTCTGGAGAGTGAAAAGTGAGTTTAAACAAAGTTATCAGACTGGCAGACTGAGAACTTAATTTACTTGATTGACCAACACAGAAGGTGTTCTTTTACAAATAAAAATCTCTAAAGTATGGAACCCATTTATATTCAAACCACTTTATTCAAAAACTCCCAAATAAAAATCCAGTGCAATTATCTCCAGAAGTCTCCTAATTGGTGAACAGAGTTAATCTGGATATGAACCCAGCTGCTGCGTTTGTGTCCTCTGAGGTTTTCTGGAGAACAATCAGCATCATGGAGACCAGGGAACTCAGCAGACGGGTCAGGGAGGAAGTTCTGGTCCAGTTTACAGCAGGTCAGGTTCTACAGAACCTCCCAGAGCTCTGATCATCATCTGGACCTGGAGAGAGGATGGACCTCCTGCAGACCTACCAGGACATGGTAGGTCAACTATTAGTCACGCTCTCCACTAACCGGACCTTTATGGACGAATGATGAGAAGAAACCCATAGAAAGTCCTGTTTGCAGTTTGTTGTAAGCCTTGTAGGCATGAGTTCTGCTCAGATGAGACCAATGTTTCTGGTCCACATGCAAAACCCAAAAACCAAGACCCTGAAGGCAGCATCCCCACAGTGAGACATGGTGCTGGCAGCATCATGCTGTGGGGTTGCTTTTATTCAGCAAACACAGGGAAGCTGTTCAGAGTTTATAGGTAGAAGGAGCGACACATGCATCATTTTCCTTCCACTTCATATTACGCTCTACTTTCTGCTGCTTTATCACATAAAATCCTGATGCAGTAAAGTTTAAAATGTGAATTTCCATGTCATTCCGTTTCTATTCATGAACAGTAAACATCCAGTGATGCGTGGGATTAAATTAGATCTGCATGGAGACAAAGCGTGAATTATCTTCTAACGCTGAACAGACCTTTGACCTTTGCTGATCACCTCAGCAGCTCCGTTCTCCAGCACACCTGGATGAGTCCGAGGTGCTCAGGTCAGAGGAATTACGTCTTCCTGCTGCGATAAAGCCCACAGGTACTTCCTCCTAAACCTCCTCCAACCTAAAGTAAGTGACACCATAACATGGTGAAGTTTTCATGGAGGTTTGATTCCAGAAGCCATGTTGTTTTTGCCCGTTTTGCAATGCATTCTGGGTGATAGGTCAGACTTAGAGTAAGCAAACCCTCCCTGTTAGAACTTGAGCACCAACAGAATGAGTTAGCTCAACCAGGGAAGGGAGCCTAAGCTTGAAGAGAGGCTCATTCATCTTAATAATCTTTTCACGCAAGAGTACGAGTCAAGTTACAAATATTCCATTATCCATTTATGGATACACCAATTTGAAAATGTAGGCCAACACCATTAACTGATACTAATATTGCTGTTATAAATATAATAATTAGTACTGTCAAACGATTAAAAATTATAATCGCGATTAATCGCATAACTTCAATAGTTAACTCGAGATTAATCCGAAATGAAACGCATATTTTCTCTTTTTATTGCTGAAAGTGTAAAAGCCTATTTGGGCATTTTAATATGACGCTAGCAAAAACATGCTTGCACAAAAAATATTTTTATTTTTTATTTTTAAGCACTTTTCAGAATTGGAATGAAAACATCCTGGTGTCATAAAATGTTAAATTCTGGCCAATAATGTCTAAATCACTAATCATAACCGCCTGATGTTTACACAATGTGGAAACATATGTGTAAATAAATAAATATTTCATGCCGAAATATTTTTTTGCCTATTAAACAAAGATAGACAGGATATTAAGCATTTACATTTAAAGTAATACTAAATTTTCATTTTAATAAAGCCACAACTTTTATTGTTAATTTTTTTCACTCTCTCACTAATCCTGAGCTTACAAACCAACAACAATAATTTCTTTGGATATTTTTGCATACTGCTTGTATCCACATTCATACACAGTTTTTTTTTAAAGCCTGGAAAAATTTTTAATTTCCAGGTCATTCCAGAGTCACTTTGTTTCCACTGGACAGGAACTTAAAACCCTTTAAAGAGAACTGTTTAGCACAGCTTCATGTGGTGATGCTGTAACTCCAGGTTCTTCATCTGGCAACGTGATTCAGCCTTAATTTGTCAAACTAATTAATAAGCATTAAAGTATAGTTTACAGGTTGGGTTTCTGCAACGTTATCAGCGTGTAAAAACTCATCTTCAGAACCAATCTCTGCTCAAAATGGTGATCTGCACCACGTAATCTACTTTCAGCAGTTATCACCGTTATTGCAGCTGTAACCTGCAGAAAATATCGCAGAGCGGCTACTCTGCCATAACTCAGTTGGCTCCTATGTCAGGATGCGCTACAGCTTGTGATGAGGTGCAGGGATATTTCAGCTGGTTATACTCGAAGTGTCTGTAGTGCAAGCACGTCTCTTTATAACTCGTGTTTATCGTCACTTATTTTAGAGCCCAAAGAAGCAACTTCCCTTTCAGAAACAAGCCCAAAAAACCTGCAACCCGCGACTGATGCAATTTACAAGTGACTTTAGAAAAAAGAAGCTCAAAGTCGCATAAAATAAGCGGACTTGGCAACAGTGAGCGCGGATCTGTTTTGCTACAGTCTCTAGCATTCTTGGAACTACGGAAAGCACCGAGGGTAAAATACACAGTCCGGAGACGCTGTGGGGAAAAAAAATTAGGAACGGTGTGTGTGTTTTAACGCGCATTAAAAAAATTGTTGCTGTTATGGTCTAACAAAGTTAATGCGTTTACTGATATTATGTATCAGAAATATTTCCCTATCCTTTTAACATGTAATGTGGGTCTAAATAGGAAGAAATTGATTCTGTCACTTAGGGCTCTACATGTTGTTCTTCGTTGCACAAAGGAGCAGAAGCCGTTCCTGCTGATGGCTAAAGGCGCCCTACAGCCACGTTTAGCTCTCCTAAAGTAACTCTCTGTCTTTTGGAATCGTCTTCCAGTGTTGTAGTACTCGAGTCCGAGACTCGAACACGAGTCCGAGTCATTAGCTAAATTTAGAGACTCGTGACTTGACTTGGACTTGAGCACTGATGACTCGAGCTTGGACTCGGACTCCTACATTCAGATCATTCTGACTCGGAAATTGAGAATTGGGCTATAATTTTAATATGTCATTAGAATATTATTTGGTGTATGATTTTAATATCTAAATTATTAATGCAATGGAATGTTACAATGGAACATGGACTCGGCTTGATCAATAGTGACTCCACTCAGATTTTTTTTAATGACTTGGACTTGACTCTGATTTTTTTTAATGACTTGGACTTGACTCGGACTTGAACACTGGAGACTCGAACCTGGACTCGGACTCGAGTCATAGTGACTTGACATAGTGACTTGGGGTCGTCTTTGCCTTTACTTCTTCCTTTTTATACAGAAAGCGGAGGTACATACACATACTGCTCCATTTATCCTTCATTTTGTTTCTCTTAAAGGTTATATACTTATATTTAATTTCTGTACGCTGTGATTGCATGAGACACTAGTCAAATTCCTCTCTCCACTTGAGCCACTTTGCATGTTATGTTAGTTCATCTTCATCAGTGTAGACAAAGTGTCTGCATAGCATAAATATAGGTAAGGTGAATTAGGCTTAGCTACAGCTGGCATATTTACAAGTAAATGTCCATTTACAGGTGAAAGCTCAATAACAAATAAATGAATAAATGCTGTGTTATTTCTTTGACACTTGAAAAAGTCTTGCACAAATTACTTTGCATTGGTAATATATGTAATATGTACAGAATAGATGAGTCTTAGAGTCGTCATGTTCTTGGTGCAGAACCTTGAAAAACCCTGTGGCAGTCTGACTTTCACCAAATTATGTATACTACAGTATCTGGTGTGCAGAAAAGCAACAGTATTGTTTATCTAAAGCATGGTATCCACTTAAAACACGAACAAGACATGAAATAGTGCTTTATGTGGCAATCTGTGATTCATATCTTCCAGGTACAGAGAGAAAACAGCTGTGGCTGTTCAGATCGTGCATGATGCACGATGTAAACTGGCTGTGATTTTACATTAAATGTTCCAGCTAGCATAGCACATCCCAGCTGGAGCAAGAGGCCGGTTGGCCTGACATGAACGTTCCCGTTCGCCTGGATTATTCCGCTGATGTCTGAGTGCACGGCTCCACCTCATCATGTGATTGAGTGGCACCACTGAGGAATGTTCAATCAGAGCTATTAGCGCATACATGTGAAAGAGCTCAGAGCACACGTGTGTTCGTGCAAACATGTTGTACGCTGCAAATTATCACCGCTGCGCTAATTGCAGCAAAGCTTCAGGAGTTCATCTCAGGGTCAGAGCAGAAAACACGCGGAGCGCGACGCTCGGCTCTCATTTACTGCAACTTTCAGAGGGCTTTCTCAAAGTGCTCTGAAGCAGCTGTTAATGTGTGTGTTTCAGTCCAAGCTGGGTTCACTTTTACGACAAGAGTGAAAAGATGTGAAAGGAAAAGCGGCATCCAAGTGGAAAATCAAAGTGGACAAAGGAGGAGTGAGAATGAAGCAGCTGTGAGGAAGCCGTCGCTGTGACAGTGTCTCTTTATTTTCTTTTTCTCTGCTCCTGGTTCATTCTGTCTGCACATGCTGGACTATCTGAAACATTTCTCCATCCCCAGGGACTAAAACTGGTCCAAAGCAGAGCCGGAGCCAGGGCTGCATTAGCGCCAGATCTGACTACTCTTCAGAGTAAGACTGCAGCTCAGAGGCTCTGCGGCTCTTTGAGGATAAAGCCTCTCTGAGAACCCCAGCAAAGGCAAACAGCAGCGACCGTTTACGGCGAAGATGCTGCTCTGCTCAGTCCCTGTGGCTATAATCTGCTTCAGAGGAATGTGTTTAATAAAAGGAACAGATGAATTAACACAATCATGGGTTCTGATCTTCCCGCGCTGCTTTCGAACACTGATTTCACCTTTGATTTGATTTCACTTCATCCCTTTTGCTTGTGTTTATTTTGCAGCTGGAAGTGAGCCTGCCAGCAAAAGCAGATTCTTCTCTGTTATAATGAAAGAAAATGTCTACAACCTGCAGAGACACGTTTTACAAACTAATTTACTCCACTGATTTATAAAAACTTTTATTTTAATCTAGAAATATTAAACTTATCGTTAGTGAATCCTTCATATAGGAGGAGAGTAGATTAACGTTTTTAGAGAGAAACAAGAAGAATTGTGGATTTCCTTTAGGACTGAAGCCAAACCAACACAGTTACAGCTCAGTTATCTCTCAGTGCTGAGGACTTTCTAAATGAAAATATGAAGTAAAAGGGAATGAATACATGACAATCTTCCTGATATGGTTCTGAGCATAACATTAAGGTGTCATGTTGTTATATTTGTTTATTTTTATTTTCCAATTATGTTCAAAATCAATAATTAATTATGGTTATTGCATCGTCACTGAAGAGTTATAGAAGTAATTGTGAAGCTATTTTTGTGTTCAGGCTGTTTTCATCCGATTAAAACATGATGCAACATGCAGAGAGGGAGACAGGAAGTAAACTCATACTTTAAAGACGTTTTTTTTCCCAGACCGAGTAAAAGTACGGGTACATCAGTTTAGTTACTTGCTGATTCCAAGTACCGATACTGAGTACTTAATAAATTGGTACTTAGAGATCACACACAACAAAATCATTGACCACTGAAAACGATGGACCATCAACGGCGATATATTTGGTTAGAGCTTCAGATATCTTCTCTGTTCTTTTCTTTTGGAGGGTCAGAAAACAACCTCTTGGTGTGCAGCACCACTACCTGGTACAGACTGGTGTCTCTATACTGGCCCATAATCAAGCATGGAATTGGTATTGGTTCATAGTGCCGGGTTGCTTTTACAAGTACGAGTACTTGACGCTGGTATCGGGCCACCACTTTAAAGCAGATGCCAACGAAATCTGAAAGAATTATGGGTTTTGTGAATTTCGACAAACTTTTTAAGTCCGGTAAGATTGAAGCTATGGTTCTGCTCAGATTTAGCCTCTGATGTCAGTTCTGCCATCAAACATGTTGCATCATGTTCTGCCGCTCCCGGTGGCCCACAGTGACTGCAGTTCTTCTTTTTACCAGCAGATGCTGCTATAGAGAAATCTACCTGTGTACAACAAGTGGCAGCAGAGGAAAAGTTAAATAAATTCCTCTTATTTTACCCTGGCTGCACAGCTTGACTTTATAAGCATTCATTTTGGGCAGATTTGAAGTTTATGTAACATTTTGCTCTGTATACTGAACGACTTGCAGAAACGACGACGCTGCTCTTCCTCTTTGATGAGCATCACTTGCAGGAGGAGCAAAAGCAGAAATCCTCCAGCGCTAGAAATATTTACAAAATGATTGAACTAGGCCAAATTAACATAAGTGACACCTAAATCAACCAGAATACACATCAAGTACGTTAAGCTACACTGACTTGGACTTTTTAATCACATTTAAACACCTGCCTAACTGACCCAAGCTTACTGATACTAAATACTAAACGCCCCGTTTCCACTGCCTCGGTCTGGCTCGCTTTGCAAGCATTTCAGCACCAGCTTTTTCAGGGCCAGCCCGGGTTTCTCCGGCCCTGCGGAGGAGCAGGGTCAAAACGAGCGGACTCGAGCGGAGTTTTGTCGTGAACTGACTGCTTTTCAGTGACTGTCCAACAGCAAGCAGAGAAGAAAAGGTTTTTCCTCCGATAAAGTCCAGAAAACCAAGGCGCGACAACCTAAATATTAAGGACCACCATGAACAAAGTGGGTTAAACTGTAAAATAATTTCTACTATTTACAAACTATGCCTGAGTGAAAAAAAGAGGTCACTTGAGCTTTCTATACGCAGACCCGCAGAATCAGATCCAGTGATTTACCGAAGCTTTCTCTCGTTTTATACTGAAAGCTGTTAAGTTTTGTCTCTGAAGAGTGTTTGGTCCATAAACACTGATCCGTCCACAGAGCTGCTGTCTGCCTTCCAGGCATTTCAATCAGTTTCAGGTTAGAGTCTATTATTACCATCCCAGGATGATCAGTTCTTATCAAAGCGGGTATTTTCCACATAAACTGTAAATGGTAGAGGAACTGCACATTGCTGCTTCCTAAAGTTAGATCTGTATATTATTAATGATGAACAGAGGAGCCTGGCAACAACCCAGGCGTCATCAGATTAACTGAGTTTTATCTCTGCTTCTTTACTTTCAGTGGTGATGACTTCAGCAGAGTCCTTAGAAACAATATTTGATCCATAAAAAGCAAAATGCATGACATGACATCTTCATGAGTGTTGCAAGGTCCATTTATTGCAGACCATAGATGTTAAAATGCATGAAAACATTTAAAGACCCAAACATAAACAGTGTGAGAAAGAGGGCAGACTCTAGTATGAGGTGAAAATGTCTCCAGTTTTACCATCTGGGGAAAAAAAACAACCTTCCCATAGCTGCTTATGATCAAATATTTCACTTGGCAGTGAAATTAAAAACTACAAGTATATTTGAAGCCCACCACGTCTCCCACTCATGATTCACACTCCTCTGCGTTTTATCAGGAAAACGAGGCAACGTGGATCCGATTGGTCGCACCTCATTAAAGTCTTCACATCTGAACACAAAGAGGTGAGAAAATAATGTGATGAGCTGACTTTGAAAAAACCTAAGAGAGGCTCTAAGGAAGCCGATAATTAGCAGCAGCTTTCCAATGGCCAGGAGTTGCATTTTATACGAAGATAAATTGGAAGAAGACCTAATTATAGATATTTATCAACATTTGGGGAGGAAAAACAAAGATTACTAAACTACATTTTCACCTTCTTGGCAATGCTGGCACATTCCTCTTGTTTCTTACACATACTTGATCAATTTGCATATGTCTGACTCATTTGTGTTTAGATTAGAGAGCCAAGAAGTAAATAAAGAAGCTGAAGTGAGGGCAGCTGGAGTGATCTGTGAATTCAGTGAGATCAGTGAATGTGAAGGAAGAACATGTGCAAAAAAAACAACAAAAAGCATTTACCATCTGGAAATACATCTGTGTTTCACTCACACTGCACTTTATTTTAACCCCTCAAACCCAGAAGGGTTTAGGCGCAATTTCTGCCTGAAATTACAAACCCACAGCTCCACAGCTATAAAGTGTAAAAGTTAATTTTTGTGATTGTTTGAAGATAAGCCAATACAGAATATTTTTCAAGTGAAACCACTATTGCAAAAGCAAAAGAAAATAAAATTTTCTGAGCCTTGCCTAAATATTTTTCCAAATAAACACTGCAGATCTACACGAAAACCATCACAAAGTCAACCACATCTTGTCTATAGCTGCAGCAAATCTGGACTGAATCAGCTGAAGTAGATTTGTTCCATAAAAGTCTTTTCAGGGCTTTGTTTCAGAACGCTGGGTTAGTGGATGTTCAGAGTAGTTTCTGGGCCAAATTCCTGCATACCCTTGCTTTTCCGTTTCAGAAAGCTCAAAAGCCTTGACCCTTTACACCAAGTAACTCGACCCTGCTACCGCGCAGGGTTGTTAGGGCTAAATCTGAGTTTATCATTCTTTTTAGCTGAGATCTGCACAAGGAAGTGTCATAAAAGGCCCAGTCTTATTCTGGAGGAGCCTGTATGCTGGAGCGCAAATACTCCACAGAAATCTGATGGGAGAGGCTAATCAGACCACGATTAAATGTCTAATCATTTCTGGATTCATATATTCTCAGGGGTTACCGTTTTTTTGCCGCTGTCATTGATTTTTTCTCATTGTTCGCAGCACGCACATCGCTTTTCTAACACAACGACGGGATGCTCTCAGTTCAGAACAATTTCTTTGTGCTGCACTTCGCTTTTATGCCACTGGCCGCTTTTTATAACGAAAGTGATGCAGAAAATCTTTCAGAGGCAGCTGTATGTCAGGAATGTTACTGTTGCCCTCAGTTACTGTAGAGTTTAAAGGTGTTCCATCGTCACAGACCAACAAGATTAATAAAAAATCTCAACAGAATTCCGTATCTCATTTTGAGACTTCCAGCTCTAATTTTCCATTTATATATTTTAGTTTCCGTTCATATTTTTTTCCAGCCAACACCGTCAGGGCTACGGCACATTTAGACTTAGACTTAGACTTTCTTTATTGTCATTTTGTAGCACAGAGTGCATACAGAACGAAATTTCGTTTTTTCATACAGCTCAGAAAGATTGCAGTAACTCTACAGGATACCTTGCAGTGAATTTACAGTACAGGATAAGAAAAATGCAGTGGTAAATCACAGTCAAATACAGGATAACTTTCAATTAAATTTCGGATAAAGTGCAGCAGTGAGCAGTAGGCAGATTGAAATGTAAAGACAATGTAAGCAATGTAAACAATTATGCAGTAAGGTGCAGCAGTGATTTAACAATAGACAGTTGCATTGTAAACAGTTTTGCAGTACGTTTCCGGAAAAAGTGCAGCAGCGATATTGAAGGATACATACAAATGTGCAAATTCGCGGGTCGTGTGTGGTACACAGTCCGTTTTTATACTTCAGCAGTTCAACAGTCTGATGGCAGCAGGGAAAAAGCTTTTGCAGAACCTAGTGGACCTGAACCTAGTGGACTCTTCACTTCAGTAAAAATATAAATATTGTCTGTATGATTAATATGAAGTGAGGTGTGGCGTCTCTGCATTTAGGGCCATTGAGACCAGGTCCCACCAGATGTTGCTGTGGAGCTCTGTGTTCACAAAAATCAGTGGGATATGATCGTTCTTTAATGAGCAATATTGTAAAAAAAAAAAACAAGACAGATTCCTTTACCAATAAAATTCTGTTATAAACATTTGTGTCTATATATCCTAGTCTGCCAGAAAACGGGCCGGCCCACCAACATTTATTTAAATAATGAACATCTGAAAGCAGTGAGCATGCCCAACATGCTTTTAGTAGACAGCTGTGGGGCAAAAACCATGTGACTGAAGCTCAGATCGACCAATCAAAATGCTGGAAATGCAGACGTTACGTTTACATGTTGGTTGTCCTTTCTGGCTCATTGAAGGCTTGATGTGAATATGTTGTGTTCATCAAATTGACATTATTAGAGCCTTTATTTATAATTTTATGTAAAAAAATGAAAATACATTTAGCTTTTATAAAAAGGCATTTCTAGTGTGTTGGTTTATGCTAATTTATCTGTTGAATTTAAAATGGATCCATTCCTGGTTGTAATAATCACTGAAAAATGTGCTCATAGGTTTTTGTGTCCCACTTAACTTATCCTGCCACTGAAAGTGAGGTTGGCACAAATTATACACCTACAAGAAATCAGTGTCAACTCATTATTAGAAGGATGGGCGAAGCCAAATTCTGGCAAAAAGATTAATGAACATATCAGTTTTTTTAAGAACTCAAACCTTCCATCATTAATTGCATATATTGAATATAGCCAATTAATGCTTTAGTTGATTAAGGTTAAACGTATCATTAATTTAGAACTAAACCATACCTTATTTAACTGTATTTTCATACTTTCTCATAAATCTTAATTTGCTGCCACAATCTTTTTAAGCCTGTCAGGGGTGCACCCAGATACGCATTCAACACCCTTTCTGGGTGTTGAATGAGTGAAGTGTGAGGACACGGCTTTTATTCTCCGTCAAATAACTCTCATATCTCATATTTCAGCAATTCTCTGCAGCTAGCTCGCTTTTTCTGCAGCAACAACATTGTTTCTTCTTGTTAATTATGGTTTAATATTCTCCATATGCCTTCATGCCTACTTCTGTTAGTCTATAAATCTCTAAATGGCTTAGCACCTAAATACATCACAGACTTGTTATCAGCGTATAAACCCTCCAGACCACTCAGGTCTTCTGGCTCCAGCCTACTCTGCATACCTAGAACCAGAACTAAACAAGGAGAAGCAGCATTTAGTTCCTATGCTCCACTTATCTGGAACAAACTTCCAGAAAACTGTAAAAGTGCAGAAAGCCTGAGTTCCTTTAAATCAAGATTAAAAACACATTTGTTTAGAATTGCCTTTGAATGTTCAAGTTAAAATGTTTTACTGTTTTCAAATGTTCTTTTTTGTTTCTACACTATCCCTACTTGCTTTTATTCTGTTTTATTTTCCAATATTTTAATCATGTAAAGCACTTTGCATTGTCTCTGTACTGAATTGTGCTATATAAATAAATTTGCCTTGCCTTGCCTTGCCTTGCCTTCATTAAAGATTTCTAATTCCACTCGCGGGAAATGCGTAAGACGTCTTCTCTCCTGCTCGGGCTCAACTCAGGTTTGATAAGGCGCTGAGTTTAGTTACCTGACTGATTTCACCTGTTCTGAAACCGAAAACGCTGAGAATGGCAGAGTGAGGAAGAACTACTCAGAGCAGCGTTCTACTCAGGGTAGATCGGCCGTTCTTCCTGAAACGGGATCAGGGTTTCCTGCTTTTCATTCATTTTAAGTCCAGTTCTTTCACCTGCATGAAGCCTCTTTCTTTAAAAGCTCATAGTCCTGCTATCTCCAGCAGATAAAGTGTAGATGAAAGTCACGTCTTTAAGAAACAGGAACAAAACCCAGACCTGACAGGTTTCTGTCTTTAAAAGAAATGTTCTGATTCTGTAGTAAACTGGTTCATCCCTGTTACCAATATAGGGCCATTCATTCTTTGAGTTTAAGAATGTTTAATGCCCGAAAGATGCTTAATAGGTAAGAGTTAAGTGGCTGGACAAACCAAAACATATTCCTCTATGTTTAGGTAACTTTGACATTTAGAGATCTGGACAGATGAGGAGGAGGATTAATCACTTTCAACAATATCAGAACACCAACGTGTTAAAGTTGAGAAGGATTGATATTATTGTTCAGTTTAGTAAAAGCAGAACAGGTAGACTACAGCCACATCTTTAACATTTTTCACCTGGAAGAAGCAGGAAAAGACGCAGCCAATCCCAGAAACAAAGAACCGGACTGAGTTCCCACATTTCATTATTCTAACAGCGTCCCTGAGGATCCATAAAAAGTTAATTTTTTGGTTTGGTTCCACCCATCCCTCTTCTAAAGGGACACTCACCGTCTGCTGCAGGTCCGGGATGAGGACCCGGACCACCAGCGAGTTCATGTGAATGTCGTCCATGTGGTTCTGCGATGGCTCGGCGGTCGCCCTTATTGTCTCGTAGATGGTTTCTTCTCGGGAGCTGTCGGAGGCGCAGTCGTCGGAGTAATCGGAAAAGCTATGTGCCATCTCCTCCTCGCTGGAGGTGGGGCTCCGGGGCATGCTCAGCAGGGCCGGCGGGTTCAGCTGGACCAAGAAACAGAAGGGAACAGAACGGTTAGGTTATTGGTAGGAAGCAATTCCCTCTGCTCCCATGAGAACCGCATCAATCGCCCCAAAACCACACAACTGCTAGTTTATCCTCCTTTATTCAGACTGCCATGACTGGAAAGCTTCACAAATAAGGTGCTTCTTCTCTAGGATTTACTGAATGTTAGCCAGTTAGCAGCAGGTCTGCATTAACTGACATCTCAGCATGATTTAAGGGTCAGAAGACAAAACGCCCAACGTCTCATCAGTCGAAGCTCAGAGGCGTCGTCTGCTGACCAGAGCAGGATTAGAACTTGTGAAATAGTCTGAATCTGGACCCATAAGACGTGATGATCATCTGGCTCAGCGTAACGGTTGAGTTCCAGATCCAGAGCAATTAAAGCAACCCGCATCTATTAGGAAGTAAGCTGGTCCTAATGAAACGCCTCCAATCTGCGCCTTCTCCAAAAATATCATCATCCATAGGTTCTTCACCTTAAAAGCGAAGATCTTAAACAGAACACACAAAATGTGCTGTTTTAATATGTTATCCAGTACAAGTTGGTATAAAAAAGAAGACTTGGTTACAAAACAAAAGTTTAAATACCTTTTGAACCTTAAACAGGATATTTTTAGTAAAGAATTTACCAAAACTGGGTTTAACATTATTCCTTTTACCCATAGATTGTCTGCAGACATTAAACAGGAAGCAGGAAGGTGAACAGAGAACAGTGGACAGATTCCTCTGGCTGGGGGGGGGGGGGGGGGGGGCTTTGTGAGTCTAGGGAAAGTGATTTCTGGGTCGCTGGGCGCTTTGTGCACTTTGATGAAGGTGTTACTCTGTGACGGAAACATTTTTTATAATATTCAATAAGAAGATTCCTTATTTTTTTTCCCGAAATGTCAACTTCCCCAGCCAAGACAAACACGCTCCCACAGGGAATTCTGGGAATAACAAAGCTCAGAAGATGGCAGACCCACTTGATTTAGTGAAAAAGAAAATCAAATTGATTTGAAGCTGTGGGTTTATGTAGATTTATAAACTGATGCATCAACCAAAAACGATTAGTAGGCTGAGAGAGAGAGATAAGATAAGATAAGATAAGATAAGACAGACTTCATTGATCTCACAGTGAAG